>NC_050605.1:21378449-21410949 GCF_013368585.1 Megalops cyprinoides
AAGGGGCGCCGAGCGCAGCCAAGCCTCCTGGTGAGGTGGATGTGAAGAGGGGGGGTTGGGGGGGGTGAGGTGGATGTGAAGAGGGGGGGGTTGGGGGGGGTGAGGTGGATGTGAAGAGGGGGGGTTGGGGGGGGTGAGGTGGATGTGAAGAGGGGGGGTTGGGTGGGAGGGGGGAGGAGAGAAGAAAGGGAGATGCCACTATGTGCAGAGGTCTACGGTGGAGAGAACATGTGGAGTGAGGACTGGGTGTGTCAGAGAGGGCAGCAGTGTAGCATACTGGTAAGGAGCAGGGCTCATAACCAAAAGGTCGCTGGCTCAATTCCCTACTGGGACACTGCTGCTGTACCCTTGGGAAAGAAACATAACTCAGAATTACCTCTAAATGTAAAAATAGTAACCTATGTAAGTCGCTCTGGATAAGAGCTTCTGCTAAATGACAATAATGTAATGTAATGTAATGAGGGAGCCACTGCTGTCGAAAAGATGGTCATGTGACTCAGCACAGACGGGCCAATACTGGACTTGTGATAAAAAAAAATGCAAGTAATTTTTTTCACAAGGTGACTTATGCGGAGAGCTTAATCCATATTTTCCTTCATCTTTTATTCCGCTAGAATTCCATGACACTTCATCCATTATGATCTGTTTTGTACACAGTGTGGATGTAATTTCAGACGAAGAAAGCCAGACTCATCACTTTTCACAGAGTTTGACAGGAAATGAGGCGCAGGTCAGGACAAGACTGCAGAAAGCGTGCGAGAGGAACCAGGAATGCTGGGTAATCACCCTCCTTTGAAAACCATGTAAAAGACGAGGCTGAAGAGCCCTAGACAGAAACCCAAATTAGAGCATAAACAGCAATTATCTCAGACACCCAGAGCCAAATTCACTTTGCAATTTCCACATTTTTCAAAGTTCAAACGTCTTTAATGACATGTTTGTGCTCTGCGGCAACGTGGATGGCACAGGAATCCAGACACTAAAAAACACTGGTAAGCCAAAAAAAAAAAACACCTGGTACACAGAAAGCAGGCAAACCATGACCTCCGATAATTTCTAAAATATCTCTGCAACGATCCTCACCGGCTACATGAAAATCTATTAACATCCACATGCATTTCAACGAACCAGCATGTGCACGCAGAAAGCACACACATAGATCAGGTTTCCTCTGCGGCATCCCGTCTCCACAGCTCACTGCTGCGCTGCCCCTGACCACAGACCCGCCCCAAACACCAGAGACAGTTTCATCTTCCCCCGTCAGAGGAAGACCGTGAAGGGAAGTCCCAGTCCTGCTTGTTCCTTCCTGCAGATCGGGTGCCAGAGGATTGGCATGCCTTGGGAGGGAAGCTGCACAGCCACATGCCAGTGCTCTTAACCAAGACAGCATGTCCAGTATCTCCGGCTAAACCAGGAAACTAAACCACTGCCTGCACGTGCATAATCGGCTAACTCCTTTAGCAGCCCCCACTTCCATCACCCCCACACCTGAAGAAGGGTCTCATGCTCAGGGCCCAGGCCATGGCAGCAGTGTGGCATAGTCATAAGCAGCAGGGCTCATAACCGAGAGGTTGCAAGTTTGATTCCACGCTGGTACCCCGCTGTTGTACCTTCGGGCAAGGTACCTAAATCTAAAACTGCCTCAGGAAATATCCAGCTGTATCAATAAATAAAATTGTAACCTACATATGCTGCTCTGGAGTGTCTGCTAAGTGACAACGATGTAATGTAAAAAGCTACTGGTCTGTAGCCCTGGTAAGCATCCCCCCATCTTATCACATTATAACTTCACTGTCTTAGCAGATGCTCTTATCCACAGTGACTTGCACAGCAATAGCAACAGCATGATCCAATTTACACAGCTGAGTAGTTACTGGAGCAATGTAGGTGAGGCGCCCCACCAGGGAATGGAACCAGCAACCTTCAGGTTTCAAGCCCTGCTCCTTACCCAGGACGCTCCGTTGCTTCCTGTCACCTGCACACCTGGTGGGAGGGCGCGTGCTAACAGCCTGTAGCCCTGTCCCAGGTAGCGACCTGCAGCCCTCAGCCCTCCATATGGCGCACTGCGGGGCGCCAGCTGTCACTCCAGCACGCCGACCCGAACAGCGGAAGAGAGCGCTCCCGGCTAAAAGCTGTTAAAACATCATCCATTATTGAGGGAACGACTAATTACCAGTGTTGACTGCGAGATTACATTAAAAGTTGGGCCTTCGGAGGCTTGTGATGTTGTATGCGCCTGGAGGCACTGTCTTCATGCAACCACACGTGCTGGACACGCCTTGTTTCGGGTTGGATCTCTGCAAATGCAACATGGCAGCTGTCTGTGCACAGCAGCTTACGTCCGGGCACTTAAGGGTTAACATCACAAGCCATTATTCAGGGTATGCAGCAGCCGGGGAAAGTTACAGAACTGCTCTACTTTGATGTGCATCCTTGATGCTCAGGCAGGAAAAAAAAAAATCGTTCCCATCAACAATGGAGCACGTATTGAACTGTCGGGTCTGTGTGAAATGCAGAGGATTACCTTGGAGAATATCCGCAAAGCTTAGCCCTGTGTCTGCAAAGTGCAAAGACGCGCTGGATGCATGAATAACATCATGTCTCCATCTCCGTGGCTGAATGCATCAAAACGATGCATTCTGCTTAAAAAAAAAACCGACAGAGGAAGTGCACATCAACTGGTACCTTTCAAGGAAGTTGGGCGGCAGCTAAATATGTCCCACGATTCCTGCTCCAGGAGGTACAAGCACCGATGCCAATTTGGAACGTCCCACAGAGACAGGGATAGGGTGGCTTCCGCTGAAGCTAATAAAGTATTCATCGGCGTTCCTCTGCAGTTCACCATGTGAAGGATGCAGGAAACAGCTGCACTTTCATTCATATCAAAAAAAAAAAAAAAAAAAAGACTCCAGCTCTCCGTGCCCTCTCATGGTTTATAACACAGAGTGGGCTCCTGAAATGCAAGGCTCGGAACAGGGGGAGGTGGGGGAGGCGGGGCGGGGCGAAACCCAGTGTACTCCGGAAAATAAAGAATCTGCTGAAACTGCAAAGACCGGACCAAACATCCTGACCAATGAGAACGTCCGGTTCTCAAGGGCACATTCCAATATATTGGGCAATGAGCATCAATAGAGACTGATTAGATAACGCAGTGCAACAGGGGTACGCTAATGCAATCACCATTCTGCTGCTCCGCAAATTATACAGGAGAAAACAACCCAACACACACACACACAGCCACCGTCTCTCTCCATGGACACAGCACTGGAGACAGAACACAGGCAGCTCAAAAGATACCGAACCTCACAGGCATGCGTCGGAATTATCTCTCAAGTACACAGATGGGGTTCCCTCACTCACAGCCTGAATCTATACCCAGGGGCAACTGCCTGCTCAACAGCAGCAACAGGCCAGTGTACAGAAAGTATCTTGGTTTGCCTTTGTGTGGGCTGCACATCGAATGCAGGGAAGAAGGTCAGAAGAAGGTGGGCTGCAGGATTCTGGGAGTACAGTCAGGATGATGGCCATGATTCTGGCATTTTTCGGCAAAGCTGGAGCAGGCCCAGCCGTTTTCCTCCCCACCTCCCCGTCTCTCTCTTTTCTGGCCAGGCATCCTGGCGTGCTGGCTGAAGCCAGATTAAAATGTAGCAGTTGGGGATGAGCCTCAAGATGACAAGGAGAAAATCCGAGAAGCTGCAGAAAAATTCCCAGGACCGCAGTGTGTTTACGAGGGAAACGGCAGCTCTAGCTGGAATGAATTCTCACCACTCTCATTTCCAAGGGAGAAAGCAAAGACTACCAACAACACTTCACTTAAAGAGGATGAGCTAAGGGTTAAGCACTTCTCCAATTACCACTCTCTGACTGTCTCTTGCAAATGTATTTACCGACACAAATACAAACACCAGTACAAATATAGCTAATAAATTTACTAACACAAAAAAGATGGTGGCGTGGCCGAGCGGTCTAAGGCACTGTATTAAGGCTTCAGACTCTTTGGAGATCATGGTTCGAATCCTCCCACTGCCAGTTTTGGGGCAGCAGTCTAGCACAGTGGTAAGGAGCAGAGCTTGTCACTCAAAGATTGCTGGTTTGATTCCCTGCTGGGGCACTGCTACTGTACCCTTGGGCGAGATACTTAAAACAGAATTGCCTCAGCAAATATCCAGCTGTATAAATGGATGACATGTAAAATTGTAAGTCGCTCTGTATAAGAGCGTCTGCTTGATGACAACAATGTAATGTAATGCTATTACACCCTGACCTGTAAATGACACCGATAGCTATGCAGGTCTAAGACAGGATACATGCTCTGGCTAATGTTCTGCTTCATCTACCTGTAATGGGCCGCACTGACAGTTACTGTGAGCATGTGGGGCAATGCCATGGTACCCAGGAGTGCTTTATCCCTGGGGCTGCCCACACAGTCACGGCACCCCATGGGGGAGTGAGGCGGTTTGGAACAGCATGGATTCCAGCTCATTAAACGTGCTCATGTGAACAGCGATGGAGCCTCTGTCTCAATAATCACTCCACGGAGCTCCGGCGTATGGCGCTAATCGGAGACGCCCGCAGGCAGGCGTAATTAAACTTACCTTCAGATCAGACACAGAGTGGATCGGCTGTACTGCAACCCTCCTTTGTTTTGTTATCGGTATCTGGCACACGCTCTGGTAAAAGCCACTGAATCTAGGAGGGAATACTCCCTTGTTCTGATGCATGCAGAACAGTCACTCAGTTATTCATTTTGATTTTTAATTTTACTGAGATTTTGGGTTTTGGTCTGTCAGGATCTTCGTCAGGGTGTTAGCCATGTTGTGAGTGAATGATTCCTTTTGAAGACAATGCTCCAACCATCAACTCCTTAAATAAACTCTTACAAGTCACTGTATCCCCAGCTGAGAGAGAGCAGTGGCTCTATAATGGAGCATAATAGTATATATGTATAAAATGGAGCGGCAGTGAAATACAGGGCTGGTCAGTTCCCTGTGGGGGGGCAGTGGGGGGGTTTGGCTCACCTCCTCGTTCTCGATCTTCAGGGTGGCGAGGCGGGACTGCAGCTGCTGGAAACGTAGCATGAGCTCGGCCTGCACGGGGGGCTGCGCGGTGATCTGACACACCTGGCAGGGAGGACAACACGTCACCTGACCGGAATTCAACGCAAACCATCGCCCCTCACACAGGGTAACTCATTACGATTACAGTTAACGTGGAGAAATCAGGTCTGAAATCTGGGTCTGAACCTAGAGGTCTGAGAAAACGGCTGGTGGAAAATTCAGACATCATACCATTGACGAAAGCACCGAGCTTGGAACAAAACTCAATAAATCTGTGAAAGATGGCTTCTAGGTAAATGAGATCGTGTTGGCTGGCTAAGCTGGCTCTGTACTCCCTCTTAATGAAGTCAGCCAGATCATATCATTTACCTCAGATGCTCTCATTAAGACTTCATGGGACTGGACATATAGCTTAACAAAATTTAGGCGTCCCACACGAATAAGCTGGAACGTTGTGTTAGTTCACTAATCTTATTTGGGGGGGTGTAAGCTAACCCCTCTCACTGGACCGACCTCATCGCCCATGTGGGGCTGGAACTCGAATTTGGCGGGAGGGCAGAAGGCGGTGGGGTACATCTCCATGAAGCGCTGGCGGTCGCTGCGGGGGTCCAGGCTGTCCACGGCGTTCTCCATGATGTCCAGCCCCTCGTGCCGCGACGTCTCCAGGTTGTACTCGGCCGAGAGGTAGGTGCGCAGCGCCCGGTTCAGGCTGGCGTGGTACCCGAGATCGCAGCACTGCCCCCACAGAACGGCAAACGAGAGAACGCTAACGCGTCAGGAGAAAGCCATCACATTATATCAGCTTGTTTATATCAGCATCTGATATATTATATCAGGTGTTTATGGTCAGGAAACCTGAGCCCCGATCAATCACTGTGCCCAACAAATCAAGACTGGAGACGCACAAAATATTTTTCACTGTAGTTTCACAGGAAGAACAACTACAATAGGAGTCTTTGCACCTCTGGCCTGCAGCAGAGAAATCCGCACAGTGCCTGTAACCACCAGCTACTTCTAAAGTCTGGACTGGCCTAGACCTATGCTGGAATGGGAGTCTTCATCCTGTCCCTGACATTGAATGCCAGGCTGCTGTGATGGCTGATCTCTCAGGATCAAATTCATCAACAGACTACAGTCACCTCCAAAGAGGAGCGCTGACAAAATTACAGAGGAAGTAAAGACAGGCACATAAACACTGCCAGAGAGGGGAGGGGAGCCTCTCAGAAGTGAGGCTTGATTTCTAAAGTACTGTCAGAAATGCAAAAGCCTCAAAAAGATCCAAGGTCCCATGCTCCTCTCAGGTTTCCTTGGTAACGGCATGAAACTGCACATTTATTTTTGAGGTGAAAAATAATATTCCAAGCAGGGCACATTTATAAATAAATAATTTCCAGGGCAGGCTCTGGAACAGCCAGCAAAGCATTCTGCAGGGTGTTCAGAGCACAGAAAATCTCCGGCATGGATGACCTACAAGAGACATAGCTAACTTATTCAGAAAATGGGTTTCTGGAGCACATAGCAGCTTTCCGCAGTTAACCCTGAAGTACTAAACAAAAATAATGGCATATTTAAATGTATGGCAAGTAACAAACATGGTAGATTTCTTCCACTGCACTGTTAAACTCTTCTATGCCCTACTACCCAGTGACGTATAATACTGAAATTCCAGAACATTCTGGCTGCCAACTTAATTCTTCTCTTTTGCCACGGACACTGCCACAGTCTCTACCAGCAGGCCGGGGGGACTGTGCCTCTGTGCCCTGTGCCTGTGGTCCTGGGCTCACAGCGAGAGCAAGTCAGATGTTCGGGAGCAATGACTGGCAGGCTGAAGAGACACTCCTCTCTGCCCCGCTGCTCCAGAACTGTGATGCTGCCAGCAGGTGAGCTCACCTGGCTGCCTGGCGCAGGCCGAGCCGTGCCCAGGAGCCGCTGTCCCCACAGGGCCCTGATGCGAGTGTCGCTGCGTTACCACGACAACGCTAGGCAGGTGTCAGATGGCAGCCTTCACATCTCTCCCCAAAGACACAGAAGAGGAGATGCAGAACCGCCTCTGACATACCCCTGCCCACCCCACCGGTGCCCCCTGGCAGAGGCCTGGTACATGCTCTCACAGTCAGCATTCCTCAGTGGGAAAAGGAGCTGCCATTGTAATTCGCCTGGTTTTTTAAGTCAGGGTTATGTACCTGACACATGGTGACTGGAACCCGAGTCCCACACACAGAAACTTTCTCAGAGGACAGTGATCATGAGGCAGTGGTCTGCAGCTCATAGATTGGATGTTGCCAATACCAACTGACCTGATCTTTTAAATAGGCAACATAATTATTTACTGATATGCTCTACTATACTGTAATCTCAGTAGAGTTCGCCTACCAAGAATGTGAAATGGGTGACTGAATGTCAATGCTGTATGTTAGAATATGCAAAATATAATCTACTACAACATGAAAAAAACTCCATAAAATGAAATCGACTACAATCCACAAAAAAAATATAAAAATAGAATGGCTTTAATTAAATTCTGTCCTACGTGGCAGGTCTTTTGAATGTCGACCGCACGACGCAGTGGGTACACTCGCGATCTGAGAGACGACAGAGGAGAGTGCAGTAAAGAATCTTTAACGAGGTATTAATGAGGGAAGCAGAGAAGATTCACGGAAAGAGCTGTCAGTTTTCCTACCCCACAGCAAAACTCAGAAGTCATTTCACAGTAAAATAAACTAACGAGCCTCTCCTTCAGGTTCAGTTAGCATTGGCTATAAATAAAACAGACGTCTCATTTTGCCGGTACTTACATCAATTAAGTCAGACAAGTCATGAACGTAATACTTGAAAACAGAGGAATTTGTTGCTTCCAGTGTCAGGAGGTACTCGTTGCGGGCTTTGATTGACTTCAGCTTGTTCTCCGAGTATTTGGCCTGTCGCTGGATGTGGGAAAGAAATGAGGGTGGGGGGGGAGAGAGAGAGAGAGAGAGAGAGAGAGAGAGAGAGAGAGAGAGAGAGAGGGAGATATTCTGAAATTTAATGAGCAAAAAAAAAATCTATTGACAACTGAGTGTACTTTCATGTCTGTCAAGAAGACACTGAGCCTAATTCGGCTTTTCGGACAGATGACTGGCAAATGGAGGGTTCCAAAAATACCACAGCAGAATCCGAATAAGCCGCTGCATAGTAAAGAAGTAGTAAAAAAACCCAACTCCCACCACATTCTGCTTGTTTTATGATAAAAAAGTCTGACTCCACACATCTTCCAGGATACTCCACAGCCAAACTCCTTCTGCTCACTTCCTCAACACCAGACATGTGCGGGAGTATTAGTCATCTTCCCAGCTTCAGTGGAGAGCGGAGCGACCCCCAGAGAGTGACTCACTCTCGGAATTCCACGTTTCGGTTTTTTACCCTCCGACTACATTCCAGGAAGTGTTTTGCGAAAAACGATGTCGCCGCGGCCGTTAAACTATGCGTCACGGAGGAAACACAAAACAGACCCCGTCCAAAAGGCAGTAGGGCCTGGCAGCTTTTCAGCGAGCAACACAGACTGACAATAATATTTACGGCATGGTTACCAACACAGCCGCCCGCAACCCTGACCTGAATGTGGCGTAACCTGCAGAGCCCTGACCACACTTTGATAAGAAAGGAGGAAACCAAGACCAGTGAGACCGAACTGATGTGAGGTTGTGGTGTCGGTCTATAACATTACATTACTGTCATTTAGGAGAGGCTCTTTTCCAGAGTAACTTACATAGGCTACAATTTTACACATTATCCTCTTATACAGCTGGATATTCACTGAGGCAATTCTGGGTTAAGGAATTTGCCCCAGGGTACAGCAGCAGCAGCGTCCCAGTGGGGAATTGAACCAGCAACCTTTTGGTTACAAGCCCCGTTCCTCACCACTATGCTACACTGCCGCCCAGGCTATGTAAACTCTAACACAATCACATTGAGACAAACTAGGCACTTCTCAGGAATACAGACAGATGAGTAACTGCCCTCTCATGACTCCCAGGTGGCCTCCCCTCCCCCCCGGGTTACCTTCTCCTTCATCTTCTCCATCTTCTTGACGGAGCTGCGACGTTGGTGCTTGTCCTCCATGCGGATATGGAAGACGGGGTCCCCCGCACGCCCCATCTGCTTCTCCTCCTGCTTCTCCGCCTCCTTTAGCTTGCACTCAGCGCTCAGGCTCTCCGTGTGGTACATGTGGTAAGTCTTCATCACCTGCACGTTGGCGGGGGGGGCAAGGGTCAGAAGGTCAAGGATCACTGCACTGTTTCGGTTACTCCAGTTCAACCCCGTGGCTTCTGATGGTACAAAGCTTTCATTTGCCCCCTCGCAGGATAGCAATTACCAGCTGTGCCATGCGGGAATCCATCTCACACCACAGGAACTGAAATCTTTTTTCTTTCCTATTGGAGCTTTAGAACCACAGTGCAATGTCATCAGCCATCTTTAAAGCACACTCAGCAGTTGGTAAGAATTACCATTGTAGAGAAGATGACAATTCAACACCAGCTATGGGGGAAATATGAGCTCTTTAGTGGAGCTGTGAGGGACTTCAGAAACACAAACCACCTTTCTGTCACAAACCGGGCAGCACATTTTGACAGAAAAACAGACAGACAGAACGAACCGCATCTACATCCTGCTCTTCTTCTTCTTTCAAGTCAACAGAAATTAGGGAATAAGATTTATTGGTTTGACGTGTGGTTTCTGAAACCAGGCTCACAAACAGCCAAAAGTCTACAAAGCAGGTCTAATGGCTGTACGGTTTGCGTGTGGGTGTAGCTCTTTCCTGAAAGCCGTGTCAGTCTGTGCTGAGTGAGAAATGAATTACTTCCAGGACCACATGCTGGTAATACCCAGTGCACCTCATCTGAGTCATTGTTATCCCATGGAGCCACATTATTCACTTGCAAATGACTTCAACATGCATTAGGAAATGACTAAGATCATGCATAGCAGGTGAAAAAAGTTAAGTATGATTTTTCTCGCTCAGACTGCGCTCAGAGATGATTGAACGGCGTTTTTAACAATGGCCGAGCAGAAGGCACAATGCGGGACGGCAGCCTGGAAAAACTGTGGCCTGTTTAACACTGCAATGCCGTTCTTCCTCCACCATACAACACCTGACTCACAGAACACAATCACACAGTAAGGCCAAGAAACTCGCATTCCCCCTCTCTCTCTCTCCCTCTCTCTCCCTCTCCCTCTCTCTCTCTCTCCCTCTCTCCCTCTCTCCCTCTCTCCCGGACTGCCAGCTCACTCAGCGGACCGGGGGAAATGTTTTCTCAACTTCACACACGAGCGTTTTTCTACCCTCGCATTTTCTGGCGCTGGTAAGGGCTGCCAGAGGTCGCAAACCATATGACAGCGCGGAGGAGCGGAGGACGCCAGGAGGCTACAGAGGAAGCTGTCTTACGCGCCCTGTCATTTAGCTCCGGCAGTCAGCGGCTACCGCCACCGGCCTGTCTGTCCCAGTCCAGGAAGTCCCGCGACTGCTGCCGTTGGACACCACTGCCCCCAATGCACAGCTCAGAAGTTTTTTCTTTAAAACAAAAAAAAAAAAAATCACAATGACGTTTCTCCCTGCGCTTTCAGCTTCGGCTGCTGTTTTATCGAGAAAGCTGCAAGCTTTGCCTAGGGGCTGCGCATGAAAGAATAATGAAATTTCCCCCGTTCGAGTCAGAATACAGCGCGCCCGTAAAGCCGAGGAACTTTCCAAAACAAACAAGGATCACATGAGTGTAGTGGGAGGCCGCATTTCATTCGGTCTGACCACAACCACATGGAGACATGGCTCAGCAGTGTGACCAAACTTTGGTCATACTTTAGATTTGTGGGTCTGGAACTGGACAACAGCGGAGTCTGGTCTCTTTTTTTCAGACAGACAAAATTAGCGAAGGACCAGAGCTGTTATTTCGCTATAGGGAGCCGTGGAGAACCGGTGTCTTTCTGATGCAACAGCTGTCGGAGTTTGTCTGGAACAGAGTAATCCAAGACAAGAGACCGCTGGAGAGCAGACACTGTATAAACAGCTGATTAAAACCGGTCTCTAACGATGCCCATCACATGTGATCTGATAACCAACACCGACTCCAACCCGCAAGACGTATTAAGAGAATATGGACTGTCGAGGGAGTGGAGCTGTTTGCTTATTCATGTTACCCAACGCTCATTATTATCAGCATTAAGGTATATAACTATGGCCAAATAATACACAAAGATATTTCTGTGGTTGAACTGAATGCCATTTTTATGAGAGGGATTTTGCAACTTATCATTAGTAATTTCAAGTTACATTCAAAAGTGAGTTGTGTAAATTTAAGCATTGATTAATGCAGTAAAGAGAAAGTAAGTGCAGTGGAGATATGGAGGCAGGGTCAGCTTTAGCTGCAGCATCAAACACGATGTTTTCAGCACAGGTGCAGCACCTCAGGTAATAGGAGCAGGTCTACAAGGTGAGCTCAGAATGACATGTATACTGACCCTCATGCACACACTCCAGGCCATGTGAAAGACTTACCACATTCCTTCTCCACTAACTTCTGCCATTTGCTTTTAGGAACCGAAAAGGTTCCTGCCAAGATCTAAAGTTTTGTTACATAAGTATGCCCTCCCTCTCCACAGCGATGCTGTAGAGATGTCACAGAGAGACTATGGAGAGAGCCCTGATACATCGCCTGGCTTCTGAGGAAGGAGAACTGATGAATGGTTCTCTTATCAAACTTTTAATGTATTTGGCATAAGAAGCGAACCCGCAGTCTGAGTCGCTGAATCGCCGTCCTTACTGTAAAATCGGTTTCAAAAGGTAGCTGTCTGGCTGCCTCAGCCGGTGAGAGGCCAGAGAGATTTATGGAAGCGTTGCATAAATTATGGCGCATAAATCAGGGGTTTATGCGAGTGGAAGACATGGTTCTTAAGGCTCTCTGAGCATAAAATCTCTAATACCTGGGCGCACATTTGCATGTGATTAGGGCCGCCTGGGAAACGTGCAGAAAGCGTGAATCTTCACCAGGCCTGACAGCACTAAACACGGCCCGGGAAATTAACTATTGATTGGTTGTTTAGGCTCCGGGCTCCACCAAGGTCGTAGATCTGTGAAGGCGTCCACGGAGAGGGGTGAGATTTACAGAGCTCCACCGGGTACTGTCGGCCTACTTTCAGGTGTGACCCTGCACCTCATTACTGATACGCCCCTTGCACACCTCTGGGGGTCCTGGTGGACCCCTCTGGCTGTGTTACATGGCCATGCATTCTCAAGACTTAATAGCTTTTTATTTATTCACAAGCTGGAGGCTTTTAAGTCCGGGGTTTCCGACAGCCACATATCAACTGAGGTCAACATTTCGGGGTTTTTTTCACCTTAAAGGTTGTTCTGATTCAGCGACTCCACTTCCTGCACACTCTGGAACTGTGACTGCCAAAACTCAGTCAATAGCTATTGTCAGCAGCTTTTGATTTAAGCAACCCACCTAAGCAAACAGGCCAAAAAACTGGTTTTTCCACATTGTTTTCAGCGGTACTGTGTGAGGAAAGGAAGGTCATTCACTGCAGTACACTGAATAGGAAATCAGCACTCACCGTGTAGAGCTCATTGAGAATCTTCATCAAGTCCTCCTGCAGCTGAAAGGTTATCTCTTTGCTCTGAGAAGAGAAAAAGAGAGTTACATTAACAGGAGGACAAGAAGGAGCCCGTCCTGTCATGGTGACAGTTGCCTGGACACAGTGCGTTGGCGTCCAATTTGTCCAACTGTAGCGACTCTCAGAACACACAGCCTAAAAGGGTGACAAAACCACTACAACAAAAACATACAGGACTGTCTTTAAACAACAGCTCCACCTGAAAGTGATAAATGTCCAGGCGGAGACACTCAGGGGGTAAGAGCTGATTGTGTTGTTCTCATGTCATAAGCCTACACAACACACTACTGCCCTGTAACAGCTGCACAGGATCACCTCAACGTACAGTGGTGTAATCAGGCCTGACCAGACCTGCTGGATTCAGTTGTGCAAAGAAGACGATGCAAACTGATACATGATTATGTTTGCTGTAGACCGTCAAATCATTAGCAGGCATGCTAGCTCTGTGTTACAACGTAGGTCTGCCTGTACACACACACACAGCCAGGACAGGCACGTGTCGGGGTGGGGGGTGTGGTTCTACAGCTGACTGCAGATAAAGGTGTGTGTTCCAGCCCACCCTGATTACCCTGGATTACCTGCATGGGGGGGTCAGTCTTACCCCGACCTCTGAATTTCCCACTAACCCAATTATTTACATTTACATTTACATTTATTTATTCAGCAGACGCTTTTATCCAAAGTGACTTACAAAAGTGCATACAGTAAGTATAGCGACAGTACGGGGACAGGATGTGTACAGTTCCACGATGACAGTTCTCAGCTGAGAACAAGGTCTAGAGCATTTTAAGCTCTAATTTCATTCTGGAGGCATTTCCCCGCACTGTCCAGTTAGAGCAATCAATGCTAACCTCTCATCTGGGCTGAGGACAAAGAAGGAACTCCTGTGTGATCCTATTCTCACATAAGGATAATAAAACACTGAATATATGAATGGGTTGCCAGTCTTTACAGTACTTTGGTACTGGGAAAACTACAGTATATCTCTATGTATACCAACAGAACCTCTCAAAAAAGCCATTATGGTTCATTATTGTAATGAGCAAACAATATTAACACTAATAATTACCACATGCCAACAGGTTGTCCCAGTATGGGCACTTGACCCTTTGTGACATCACTGAATCTCCTGAGAGCACAATTGCATACAGAACCAAGTGAACTAAGCTGGGGGGAGACGTCAGGTATATGAGATGAGGACTGTACCATGTCCTTTGAGGGAGAGGGGGAATTTGGGATTTCTCAACAGGGGTGACATTACATTATTACAATACATGCATTTAACAGATGTTCCTATCCAGAGTGACTTCCAGCACAAGAGAACATAAGTGCATCCATTCAAGTTCAATGAGCAACAGTGTCAGACCAGGCTAACAACTCTCACAGACCAGTGAGTGTGAGCATAACACTATTCAAGCCCCACCACAAGTTAACAAGTTGTGCATTCTGACTAGGCAATGGAAGCCAAATACACTACGATAAATCAGTCACAGAATCCAAAATACATCACAACAGTACAAGTAAAATAAACATCAAATACTAGAGGTAGCAGGTGATGCCCAGAAACTCTTCCTGACGAGGCCGTGTCTCCCCTTCCCTTCCCTATTTAGGGTAAATTGACAAATGATCTTACCCTGTATAAATAGAGACGGGTCAGCTAAGCCAATCTAGGCTGCACATGCATGGGTGGAGGGGAGAGATGTAGAGGGTGGGAGCAGGACTGGCCGGGGCTTCATGTGAGGGACTCGTGGAGGCCTGGTTCTGCCAGCTCGATATTAATGCGATTCCTGCCCCTCTCCCTCTCACTGCTCCCCGTTGAGCCCCATTCCCAGACCCCCGTCACTCTGCTGCGCAGACCAGGTGTTCACAGGGTGTCCTACTTTCCTTTAAGCACAGTCTCTCTCTCTCTCCGCCGGTCCTCACTGCGGGGATCCGCCAGGACAGAACATCACACCGGGAGCCCGGAGAGACGCCGCTTCCCGCTGTCGTTCGATCTGGGACAGTGACGGGGACGGCCGAATCCCACGAAAGCACGCCGCTCTCATTTCTAAGCACACAGATGCACAGCGGAGGCGCGTGGCTAATGCCTCAAAGTAAAGCTAATCTCCTGTTATTGGGAATCTCACTGGTGATGAGCTGGTGTTAATGCTGCTGGCTGCTGGCTGAGAGCTGCGCTCTCCACAAAAGATCCGGCTTTGCTGCAAACTTGCGAGAGAGGATCATCTGCACGCCCACAATCAAAAGTCCCAAAAACACCAGAATAAACTCCTGATGAATAAATGAACCATCAGCCACTTATTCAGTGCTCGGAACTCTATGGGTATGTGATAATGGTGTAGATATACTGATCACTGGCACGTTACTTTCAGGTGCAGTGAAGCTCAGAAATAACCTAATGATCCCGGTTGTCCTCTTAGTGGCTGCTTCATGACTGTGACACATCTTATTAGTTCCATTTATCTGGTGAAAAAATGACTGCAATATCCGCAAAGAATACCACCGTGCCACTTCAATATCCACCTGGAGTACCGCAGAATACCGGTTGTCAAATACCACTTGATGCTGTGTGTAGAAAAAAAGTGTGCAAAACAGCATGCAAATCCAGTGTCTTAATACCTTTGTAACTTGCACTTATCCCCCACAATGTTATTCTAACAGGTACCACAACCGGATTAGAACATTGCCAGACAACAGTCGCTTTCTTGGTCTTTCAAAGCACCTATTAAAATTTCTCTCAAGGCGCTCTTTTGAAACGCATTCATAACCCTGCGTACAGGGGGGATAATCCATTTCCCTTTCTACGGGCTTACAGCAGACAGAGCAGAGCTGGAACAGCTCTTCTGTTGAGAATAAATGTTGGTTTTTACACGCTTCAGAGGACGGCGTTGCTGTCGTTTGGCAGTTGCAGCTGCTGGAAGCGGTTTTCATTGGGCAGGCTGGGAAGCCTTCCAGGGCTCACTTAAAAACCCTCCTCGGCACCCTCCAGGTACAGTACAGCTGGTCTGCTCAGGGGTCATTTTTATTTCCACCTAAGATGCGGACAAGTGACAAGCAGGCACAATCATGGAAGCCGTTCCGGGCCCCATGAAGGACAAACATTTTCACAAACCGGAAAGCCGAAAACCACAAACCACAAGCCAAGCTCCTCCTGGAAACTCACTCACACCAGGCAAAAAACCACAGGCGTCAATACTGCCGCCAGTCATGCGGACTGCAACACACATGATTGGTGGGCCTCGCGAAAGCATGCGACTCAATTTACAGGCCTGTCGGCTGATGGCAAACAATGATGATTTATTATCTAAACCCCCACAAATTTGCACCCTGTTAGAGAACCCGCCATTTACAGAGAGCCCCGTCATAAAATTAATGGAGCCCAGAGGGGTCACCGCAGCGCCTGGGGGGGCCATTGATTTAATAGGAGTTTTACATCCTTCAGGAGAGAGACTGCACCAAGGCCATGCAGTGAGATGTAGTGGGGCATGTCTCATTTAAAAAAAAAAAAAAAAAAAAAAAAGGCCTTTCACCCACCCACACTACAACATGCTATATCCCACACCTCCACAGCCACGGGCTTAATGACGTAAGGCGGTAAGTCAACAGGGCTAATTAAAAACAAAACAAGGCACTGAACCATCACGCTAATTAAATCAACCACCAAGACCGTTTCACCTGGAACCCTTTCCAAAACACACCGTGGCACTTAAGTGAGAATCAGGGGAACGACACACACACACACACACACACACACACACACACACACACACACACGTGTAACACAGCTAACTGAGAACTTTAAGCGGATGCTTCATGAATAAAATATCCGATGCGGTTTGTAACAAAATAAGCAGCACACATTTAACTGAAGCTGTATTCCATCAATAACCTTCGGCTGTGAAACAGACGCTAACGCCCGTCCTAAAGGAAACGTGTACTTCCAGGCGTCCTGTAACCCTGTGGATGGGCCGACTTCAGCAGCACGACTGCAGAGTTAAAGCTGAAGCTTTTACGGCCTGAAAAATTCATCCCGCGAATCGAAGGAAATGTAGCTTACATAAATAAAACACCACGGAGTAAAACAAAGAGCAATCTGTATGAATAATGGAAACCGAAACACGGCACACGCGATAGGATCTGTCCACATGCTAAACTCTCAAAAGCACCACTTTCCATATTTGATTAAAGGCAAATTCTGTTCAAAATTTTTTTCTGTGGTAACTTTTGTATTTTTTTGCAATAGCCAAGAAAAGCATTTTCATCTTAGTACATGGAAAAGCCCGTAACAGTAGATGAAGTCCGTTTCCAGGCTTTTGAGTAACATGCAGCATCGGCAGTGAGGTCTTCATTCTGAGGCAAGGAAAAATGAAAGGCACTTTACTGTGGCAGGACAGTGTACATAATGACAAACAGAAATCTGTGACTGGAAAACCCAAACATAAAGTTTGTCTTCATTTGTGATTTGCCCTAGCCGGTACCCTACATTTTTTGGACCCGCACTTTCTCCATAATGCTTTCAATGGGCATTTTAAAACCTGAGTATGTTGAAATAAATACCAAGAAAAACAAACAGCAATGGGCTTTTAACATAAATGACAGCAGCTGCCTCCCTCAAGAAGCTATGAATGTCCCGCGGTAACCACGGAGACCAGGGGTCAGGGGCGGGATCTTCCTGTGGCCCTGTCTTGCTGCTGTAGGCCCACTCCATGAGGCTGCCAGGGACTCGTACAGCAGGCCTCTCTCACAACAACACCACCACCAGCTGTCACAAGCTTAACCTTTCTCTGGCCTTCTCTCTATTCACACCACTCGGGTCGAAAAGGCTGACCTGCAGCCCCAGTGAGGGCTTCATTAACCTGGCCGCTAACCAATGAATCACTTATGAAGAATGCAACTGATACCAGCTAACGAGGGCTCATTTGTGCTGGTGGACTTTGGCCTGGAAAGCGAGAAACATTGGAAAATTTCTCTGTTTTCGAATACCGCAACATCCTGCCAAAGTGCGACTTCACAGGAAACAGCAGGTTATCAACACCACCCTCAAAACCTGCTCTCTCCCGCGGTTTCTGCTCCTCGCCTGCAAATTGGCTTTTTTGAGCGACCGAAAACAACGCGTATCTCCTGTTCCCTCCGGTGGAGTGTGCTGACACTGCGGTGGAGCAAACACCAAACCAAGGCGGCAAAGTCATTTTGGGCACAACGTCAGCGAGTTCAATTTGGATGCTCTTAAGCTTCAGCCCTTATCAGATTCCAGGTCCTCTGTGCTGCGGCAGCCCGATGTTCCTTTATCTCCTGCGGCCGCCTCGTCATACCTCGAGGGCAGATGGCTTTGCTCTGTTTTGATGAAGCTTCGGTCGCCTTTGAGGGACCTGGGGAACAGTAAGCACTGTGAGCTCATTTCTACATAAACCAGCCCCTCTGGCCTGACTGACTCCACCTACTAACAAAACCCCTTCTGTTAGCTACTGCACCAGGCCTTTGGGTGCCCTCCCAGACACTGAATTCCTGCAATTAGTGACACTGTTCAACTTGTGGTCATTCATTCTATCCTACTTCCAGATCAGCCCCAAGTGGTATCTGCATAAAACTGCAGGGCTTAAAAGAGAGTTCTATTAATAACCGAACACTCAGTTTCATTAAAGCTCTTGACACTACAAGCAATGTGGGCTGGGAGGAGTCCTGGCGCAAACCATGTGCGAGACCTCTCCAGGCCACATGTGGTCTGTTACTTACAGCAGACTGCTCACGTCAGCGGACATTAACTGCGCTCTTTGACTTCCTGTTCCCATGTCCCTTCAGGAATCAATGATCCATCTTTACGACCACTTTACATTACATTATTGTTATTTAGCAGACGCTCTAACCCAGAGCAGTTTACATAGGCTGCAATTGTTATATGTTATCCATTTATACAGCTGGATATTTACTGTGGCAATTTCCGGGTTAAGTACCTTGCCCAAGGGTACAGTACTGCCTGCTACAATGCTGCCCCATGAAACCATCATCATTGCAAGACCCTTGTTTTTCTCCACTGCGAGTGCAATCATTTGGACTTGAATTGTCTGGAACAGCCAGTTACTGTACAAGGACCCTCTGGCCAAACCCCTCAAGAATATCCACAGTCTGTAGTTTGTAAGAGCTGTGCTCAGAACTCTGCAGCTCTTTGCATTCTGTAGGTGCCATAAGCTATCTGGGAGCAGCAGTCTGAACCAAGCCCCAGTAAACAAGACACCAGAGGAAAGTATGTTGGGCAGAGGCA
Organism: Megalops cyprinoides; assembly: GCF_013368585.1. Lineage (NCBI taxonomy): Eukaryota > Metazoa > Chordata > Actinopteri > Elopiformes > Megalopidae > Megalops > Megalops cyprinoides. Next base: position 21,397,407 of record NC_050605.1, read on the forward strand.
GAGGATTTTGGGGTGCTACAGATGCAGATTTCGGTGCGTCAGCGTGGGGTCGGCGGCTCTCACCCTCTTCAGGAGCCGCGTAGAGTCCTCGCTGATCTGCATGAAGCGCATGATGACGTTGTTCAGGTAGATGTCGCTCAAGGTGGCGTGGTCCTTGCTCTCCCGCCTCACCTGGTTCAGCAGCAGATACCAGCAGTTAACCGGGGACAGCAGGTTCTGGTCTTTCCTAGGGAGAGAGAGAACGACAAAGCGGGATTGAGAGACGGAGAGAGAGAGAGGGACTGTCACACCTTGTTTGAGCACTCAGGAGAGCCGAGCTGACTGGAATCTGCCCTCTGCGAGCTGTGTGCCATCTGTCCTGAGAGTTTCAGACTTCAGCAGCCAGCAGCTCTGTCATCCAGATTCTCCATGCAACACCACATTTGAGGAGCTTTTTTTCCTTTTTTTTTTTAAGTGGATCAGCTTGCATCACAAAAGTAGAGAAGCGTATTCAGAAGTCCCCTGACGATAGACGGCCTATATTATACAGCCGGGGACTGCAAACCCAGGGCAGAGTGAAGGCACTGCGGCACGGCCGTGACGCGGCTTCGTCTCAGGGTTTGCGTCCCAGACATTTCTGGGGCATAGCTGCCGCGGCGTTCTGAGCCGGACTGACTTCTCGCAACAAGGGAAAAGTCAGGAACCTAAAAACAAACTCCCAACTGCGTTCTTTGGAGGGTGTTCAACAGAGCCTGCCGGGTTCGGTGGAGCGCTCACAGTTCTGAAGCACGAAGCCACAGCCAACAGCACATTCCTCGCTTCTCTCCAGCATTTCACAGCAGCAGGGGAGAGTAGCTGTCAGCGCAAGCTTGAAACCCAGCTACTGATGTTTCCAGTGTGTCGGTGTGAGAACATTCCACAGCGTGTCACATAATCTGGCCAGTCCCTGTGAAACATGCTGGTTTACGTACAGGACTGGGAAGGCAAACAGCACCCAGGCCAGAACACACACTCTGATTTCCCCCACGTATGTCCAGCAATAGTGTTCTGTGTATCAAGTCTGAGGCTCATTGAGTCTTTGAAGTTCTTATTCAAACATTTAGGACATCGTGGTGAACACGTCACACCTCCTTCACTTCCAACACAATGTTTTTTTTTCTGGTGAACTGGATTTTTACTCCAATCCATTATTTAGTTAAACTGTGTATAAACAAAGGCCTGTCCCTCTCTGCAAAAGCTTTTCCAGAGAAGTTCTTCAGGGTCAGAGTGAAGCTTGTAAACACTGATAACCTAATTGCTGACCTGGACAAAAACCTCTGGCAAAACACACACTCACGCTGTGTATGTCATTATTTCAGTAAACACACAGACACACGCATACACACACACACACACATACACACTCACGCACACACACACAGACACACACACAAACACACACACACACAGACACACACACAGGGGAAGATTTCTGACACTTGGTAAGCATGCCCAGTGGATCGACTTCTTCAGTTTAATTGAAAACATGCCTGGTCCTCTGGGGGCACAGGAAGAGGAAAGGGGCTTCGTTCCCTGGGTAGAGGAACCATATGGAAGCTCTCCTTTCGGCTCGTCCTGTCTCTGAGCTCTGGCGGAAAGCTGGCCCACCACGTGTCAGCACAACAGGTGAAGCTCCGCACCATTCCTCCTAACCCTGACCCGCTGCTGTCTGACGTCACCCGCAAGCGCCTGGACCAAACCTCAGAGCAGCAAAACATCCTGACGGATCAAAAACGCGGCTTTTGAACTCCCCGAGATATCAGAGGAAAAACAGGAAACAAACTTCGCTGGACGAAAGACAGAAACCACACAAGGGCAAAATGAAAAGCACGCTCGCGCACGCACGCGGGTCACAGAGGGCTAACGGGGATGTCTCCGTAAATCAAACCGCCGACTCAGCTGTGCTAAAAGCTGGACGATGCATCAAAGCAATGTGTGCAGCATGTGACGGGAAAATTAAAAACATTAAATATAAAAAAGGTATAACTGCCTGGTGGTGGGAGATTAGGCACACTCACTCACAGCTGTTAATGCAACCCCCACCCCGCAGTGTTTGGGTATGAGTGAATAAAACAGTGGGCAGTTTGTCTCTTTATTTTCAACTCTCCATGATCCTGCTATCTGCTTGTGCCATACACACAACTCACAGCTTACAGTGCAGCCAAAATGAACATGGATACTCAGAGCCGAAACAGATGTAGGTACAGCAGACCAGAGCAGAAATGGAGGTGGGTACAGGAAGACAGAGACAATATGGAAGTGGGCACAGCAGATCAGTGAGCCAAAATGGAGGTAGGTACACCAGACCAGAGCCAAAATGGAGGTGGGCACAGCAGGTGAGAGTCAGAATGGACACGGATTCATAACATCAGCTGTGACCGTGGGTTGGATAACAGTGCGTTTCAGATCCCTGCTTTGCTGGCTGTGTGCTGTGACTCACTCTCATTTCAGATTCACTTCACCACGCAGACATCAGGCCCAGGCTTTGTGAATGACCCAGCCCGATTCACCAGGAGATGCACCGGATGGGCCTCGCACTCACAAAGATTTATGCTTGTGTAATTCAGCCGAAAGCGATGTGCATTATGGGTCGTGCTCGGTCACACCTCTGCAATTAGAATGCAGAAGAAACAAAGGTGCATCTGACACAAACCTGGGGGTTGGGTCTCCGAGTGGACGAGAGAAGGAGAGAAAGCCTTTCAATGAACAGAACCCGTCCGATAAATCAAATGCCTCTGCGCTGTGTCACGCGCTCGATAACGAGGTTACCTGCCATCCCAGCAGAGCTGTCCGCATGAGGCTCTGGGTAACACAGCCCCCTGCAGATAAGCAACTCCTGGAAGTTCGATGCCCTACTTAGGGGCGGGAAACACACTCTCAGCCTCTGCTTCAACCTGGAACATAAACTGGGTCAGCCACCAGAGAGAGGAGGCGACCACAAAAAGGGAGAGACTCGAATCTCGGGCCTTCTCAGCCTCTAAGGCAGCCAGGTATTCCAGCCTCAGAGAGAAGAGGCAGCTGGGAAGAGGCAGAGAGTCAGTTCCCTCAGCCTTGGACAGAGAAGGCTGTCAGTGAGATAGAGAGTGACACAGTCAGGGAGAGGCAAAGAGTCACTTCCTCCAAAATCCAGGATGGGGGAGTAAGCCAGGTCCTAATGGTGACACAGAAGACCAGCCAAAAAATTAAAGTGGATGAAATGATCAGAGTGGAATTAATAAATTGCATTATTTTCCAGTGAATATTGATTTAATTGTGTAAGATTGCTCCATGATAATTGCTGACATTTAGCAGCAGGCTTTCCCCATGACCATTTAAAAAGGTCTATCAACCAGCAAAACAAAATGAAAAAAAAAAAACATGTTAGAGTGCAATCACTGCAACATAATTATCTTATTATGACCACGGATGATAATCAACACTTACACCAGCTGACAAATATCAGGATGGAATCTGACCAAAACAGTAGTTATGTCAGAGAGGGATCATTCCCTGAGAAATTAATATCCACCAATGTGTTATTTTCTCTACAATCAGCTTTGGGGCTCTGATTTTTTTTTTTTTTTTTTACCAACTGAGAGAATTACTTATTGAAGCCTGGCAACATAATGATGGTGTGGTATTGATTTTCTTTGCTACACAACACACACTGCTTAATGCAGACAAACTTCAAAGTTTATTTGAGCATAACACCAGTTTGTAGTGCAAAACACAGTGCTGTCGCTTGGTTGTGAAAACACTGATAAAGACACTTGATTTTCACTGCAGCACACTTGCATAGATACAATTGGCAAGTTTGGCAATGGGATTAGAGATGTAAGCCATTGCAAATGGTAACTGTTCCAGTGTGGGGATTTCAAAGCTGTCTTGGAGCATTTTACTAAATTTAATGCTGCATCACTACAAGCAAAATCTGATCCTAAAAGTGGCATAGAAGAAGGCTGGATGGGTGTTCAAAACTCAGGTTCAATGCACAAATGGGAAATAGCAAAGGCATGTGTCTTACGAGCTATTCCCAGGGACAACACCACGACCACCCCTGTGCATGTGAACACTGAAGTTACTCCCTACACACACACACTGCTCCGCCTTTTCAATTCTGCACATAAGCACAATGCACGGATGAACCCTGCCCTCCTTGGAAGCAGATCTGACAGCCCTACCGGTGCCCTGAGCGCGTGCCACCGTCTCTGCCCAAGTGCATTGTGGGGAAAAAAATGAACCACGGGACAAAGGACAAAAAAGCTGCTGATGCCAGCACACTGGCGAGGAGAAACCAGAAAGCGTCCACACGGGAAGTCCTTCACAGGAAGCCGTTCACAGGAAGTGCTGCCAGTCAAACTCCGCTCCACTGCCCTCCACGTCTACCACTGGGTGCAGGTACAGAGAGGGACAACAAGGAGACACATTTAGATGGAAAGAAAGAGGAAAGAAAGAGAAGAGCTTGGAAGAGGAGCACAGAGACAATGTAGCTATTTAGCATTCATTTTTTTTTTTATCTTTGTTTTCTCATAACTGGATTTTATCTTGGAATAAAACTCCACCTCCAGTGCTCACTGTCCAGCTACTGATTTCCGATGCCTGGCAACCAGCAGCACATCCTTCCAGAGCGACGCCCAGCGTTATGGCGTCTTTTATCATACCTCGTAAAATACGCCCATTAAAAACCTATTGATGCTACGGTGATGAATAAATTCAGGCTTTTAAAAGGGGGCAGCAACCGTTGGTGTGGCTGTGATTTCCGAGTGGTGCCAATAAAGATACTGCAGGACTGTTTCTCTGGATCCACACCTCTCTCCTGCCACTAAGCAAGACCGAGAATGCAGCATTCTGATTTGATGTGGCAGGCCATCTGTATTAATGAGGTGGGTCTGTACCCATGAGGTGACAGAAGAATGTAACACCAGGACACTGGTTTAGACACAGGAAACGGCTTGACTTCAGAAATGTTTCGCAATTTCCTGATGGTCTGGTACGCGCAGGTGTCTGTGCCAGAGCAGGCCGCCAGGTCTTTATGCTGCATCTTAAATGGACCGCTACAGGAAGCTCTGCCCGCTGCTCCCTCGTACCCACCCTCGGTCTGTCCCCCGCTGCGGAGCCGCAAGCCGCAGCGCCGCGTTAGCGAACAGGGAACTAGGGCTGCGTCAACATGTACCCGCAGTTCCCTCGGCAGCACAAACAGCGTCTCTTCCCAAAAAACTGGCAGGGTACCTCTTCTGAGAGCTTACTTTCTAGACAAGAAGCAAAGAGCGTATGGCTGACGCCGTTCTCTCGGACACTGAGATATTTACTGCCGGTCTCAGTTTTCCTCAACACCAGTCCACAGGAGCCCTGCTTATGGATTTGTGGCTCTCTGAGCCAGATCCCTGGAATACTGGAACAGTTTTACAGGGAAGAGAGCTCCTCGCCAGACATTAAGGAACAGGCCAGCCGCTGCAAGGCTGATTTATGTACTGTGTTCCTACTTTTAGACGTTTGCAGACCACATTAAAACCCGCAGAACGTGCTTCACAGACTGACCCATCTTAAAATGATGCTCTCTGATGGCGTCCGCTGATCCTACAGCGCAGAAATGTCTGCTAATTACAGAACAATTTGAGTGTGTGTTTCTGTGTTAATGTAGTAAGCTACACACAGGAGAGCGATGCTCTGTTTTTACAGATATGGATGGAATTCAAGGAAAAAAAAACAGACCACCACAGACAGAAACTTTTTACACACACCTCATATTTATAGAAGGGAGATGTAGGCACACAGCTCTGCTGTATGGGTTTTACAGGTAGTTTACCACCTTCCTAATGGTTTATCCATGTCATAGTGCCTTTTGTTTTAGTTCGGATGAATATGCTACTTAGGGCTCTGCAAATGTTGACTCAACTGAGAATTACTGTACGGATTTCTTTTTAATAAAAAGGAAAGAACATCGGGCGGCCTTGTATGAAACTCCTCACTAATCCTGCAAACAGCTGCGAAAGCCATTCCTCCGTTTTCCCCAGCGCTGTCTATTTGCAGAATCTGAAGGCAAACATCGGTTCCCGTCTCTTTTTACCCTGTGCGTTCATGTGTGCAAATAGCATGTAAATGCCTTCTTCATAAACCGCTGTGAAACGATACCGCGAGTGCCATTTTACTGAATCTCAAAATTCATACGACTCTCCTCACTGAGAGGAAACTCAGTCGCACCATGCACGTAGAGACCTCCATGAGCAGATGAAGCAGCTTAAAGAGGATTCTCGAAATGTCTCTTCTATAAATTCTCTAAACCAAAGTTTTTTCTTTTTTTAATCATCGCCATGTCTGGGTATCTAGGAGCCAGCCGTGGATTTTTTTCCTCCGATAACATCATGAGCCTGGTGCCTCATTTCGTCCTGAACAAATCGTTACACGGTTAAGTCTTTGTTTACAGCGCAGAAACCGCCGTGTTGCGGATGCAATAACCGCGGAGGAGCGGCGCTGACGCGGACGCTCGCTGATCGCACAATGAGCCGCGGCGTTTTATTAGCACCGAGGCGGGCCGCGGAGGCTCTCCATCTCCCGCTTACGACTCCCCAGGCCGCCATTCGGCCGAAATCTCATCCTAAAGGAGAGCAAGACTGCAGACGTCGTAAAGAACACCGAGAAACATGGCCAAAACGCAGACACTCCGGAAACAAAGCGAAACTAGGAGAAAGGAAAGGGATACAGAGCAGGATTATGCACTGCGGGTAGAGAGGGGGAGAGAGAAATACTGATATGGGTATGGATATTTATTCAAGCGCCCCACTGAGGAAGGGCATTATTGATATGGGTACTCGTTCTAGTACCCCATAAGGAGAGTTGCGTCAACGTTGGAATTGCACAGGATATTGCATCTCGGTTTCATTTATTCATAGCAGGAAATAAGTACATGAGGAAAGAGTCACACGTTTTATATTATCTCAGACATCTAATCTCAGGGAGTAAGCTCTCTGATATTACTATAAATTTACTGGAGGTGATTTATTAATGTCAAAAAAAAAAAAAAACGACGATTGTTATTAGGTCTAACTTATTCTGCTGTATACTTAAACCTCGATGCCTCAGTGAAAACATAGACATTGAGGCAAATATTAATGAGGCTAAACTGCAGTTGGGTAGAATGCAACAGACATTTAAATGAACACAAACAGCAAAGGAGACGTTAGTGCCACCTTGACCAGGTGAGGAATAATTTTGACTCTGAGCATAAAGCATGCATGTGTGAATCACTAACGACACAAGCCCCACTGCTCTTCCACAAAGAGCTCCTCTCTTCTTTGTGGGCCCTGCTGTTCTCTTAAAGGCATACCGAATGATTCTTTTCCCCGTAAATTATGATTTTAGCGTAACATGAGGATAAGGTTGTAAAAAGTCAAATCATTTTTTACTCTACCCAAGTCAGTCAGACAACAACTGATGTGTTTCGATGTGTCTGTTCATAAAGAAACCTGTTTTGTTTACATCAAAGCCCCGGTGGAGAAACAGAAGTGATGACATGAGATTTGCTGATGTTCAAGGAAGAAACCTGGAGCAAAGAGCCAGGAGTGAAGTAAGCTGCAGCAAGCGTCAGCAATGAGGTCATGTGCTGCTGTCATTTTAAAATGTGGTCAATTGTGACGCATGTTAGCAATGTACGCTGCGTAGATGTCATAGAATTTTCAAGCCCCTGTAGTGACTACTTTCAGGGTTTCCGCTAAGAAGAAACATGTTTTTACCGAGAAGCTGCCTAGACATTCATTTATCCATCCGGCAGTAGGGATTTGGGGGCTCAGATCTTAATGTAAATTCCTCCATGAGGGAGAGGCAGTATATCCACCAAATCAGGGGCGGGATTTCCCCTCTGTCGGTCACATTCCGGCCCCTCCTGCTCACCTCCTTTTTCATTTAGACTTCATTTCGAGGGGAAAGATAGAGGGCTGGCACGAATGCCTGCTTCCCACTTATCACCATGTTCCATCATACCTGTTCCTCGATCACTGACCTGCTCTTAACGATCACACAGCAAGCAATTTCATTTTGGTAGGACACCCATGCCCAAAGCAAGACAGTGAGTAAGAGGAGTGGTAATGAGCTACTATATGCTTTAAGGATGAAATACTGTTTCACCAGTTGGTGAATATGTAATAATGATAGCACAAACACAACTTCCAAATCCATAACAGGAATAGTGGCTACTGCTGGGATGGGATACAAGCACGCACACACACACACACACACACACACACAGCCACAAACAGCCACAAACAGCCACATAGCCACACACAAACATACACAGCCACACACACACACACACAGCCACGGTGCCCTCACTTGTACTGCTGGTGGTCCTTGGTGCTGCGGGTCTTGGCCATGAAGCGCTCGGCCAGCTTCTCCAGGTTGCGGGAGTACTCCATCTCGATCTCGGACTTCTTGCGGAAAAAGTCCTGCAGGTCCTGGAGGAGCTGGACCCGCATCTCTGTCTGCTGCTCCAGGCATTTCTGCTGCTCCACCAGCTGGGCCCGGATCTCTGCGGACAGAACCAGGGAGAGACAGAGTGAGACAGAGTCATCCTCAACTGAAGCCACAGCGATCACAACACCCTCTACAACAGTACGCACTGCTATTCCTGTTCCAGCTGTGTATTTCACCCAGATCTTCATTTCTTCATCTTCACACGGAAAATATATACCTTCATGGCAGACTAATGAATGGTTTCTAAATAAATAAATGAAAGTCAGTGTAGTTAATGTTGTTTATAAATGTGAAATTAGAAAATCTAATTCTTGTGCAATTGTAATAGAAATGTAAAAGATAATAATTTACCTTTGTGTATAAAAACAAGAGAGATTGTTTAATCAAGAGAGAAGAGGTAGAAAATGCCACTACAGGCGTACAGATAAATGCAGTCACAATCTCACCACCAGCTGAAACAATGCATTTTTAATAGGCCATTTCAGATGTCAGACAAATACCATAAAGATGACGTTAATGAGACAAAGCCAAATTTAACACAATACAAAGCACCGCCGGAGGTACACGCAACAGCGAACGGGTAAACATTTTAAAGATAAAAAGCTCTGTGCTCTTTGCACCGCTCCGTGCATGTGGCGTGAGACTCCTCGGTATATCCGAGCACCGCTGCACCATGCAGGGAGAGGGGAATGCCACCCCCCCCCCCCCCCCCCCCCCCCCCCCCCCCCCTTTTTTTAATCACAGTGAAAGTGGCTCACAGATGGGACCCTGGGGCAGAGTGACTCTGACACCATCGCCCATTTAGCAGCCATGAGGAAAAAACCAGGGGGGATTTGGGGGGGGGGGGGGTGTCTTGGGGGGGTCATGAGTATTTTTGAAGCCTTCTGCCCCCTCCCTGCAGATTCTGGTCCTCATGTGATAACTCACCTGCCACAGCGCGGGTATCTCATTAAATTTACATTGACAAAAAAAAAAGCCCGATCTCAGTATTGTGACCATTTCCCCAGCCTGTCCCACGGGAGCCCCGGCCATCTATAATGCATTTCTTACAAGGTGAGATATATATGGGCATGACATTTCCTATCTGGGCAGGCTGAGATTGATGGGGTTATCGAGAAGCACAGCACCTCGGCAGGAAAGGCCTGATGGCATCATTTAAATGGTAAAACCTTTAAAATGACCAGACTATTCGATCCGTTTTCTTTATCCCAAAGAAAATGACAATCAGACTATGAGACTGCGGGTCATGAATGAATGCATCCCTAAATCACATTTAGCCTTATGTGATGCTTAGCTTTCTCAATGCCATTTCAATTTTCTTGCAGGTGCACATACGACACATAAGAACATAAATGCGCATGTAAAGATTATTCCCAATGCTTAAGAAATCATCACAAGAGAAACTGATCTGAACGTGTCCCAAAGCCACTGAATTGATAATAACGAATCAAAATGTTAATACAGAAATATGTACAAATATGATAGAAATATGATCTCGGTTGAGTCTGTAACCCACATTGTGAAACCACTGAGAATACCACCACAGACAACATTTCTGATAGGGAAGGCACACGTGAACAGGCGGCCTCATTACACACGAACAAAACAAAAGATCTCGTCAGATGAAACCAATAAAATAAAACAACTGGGAGATAATTCACAGGCAGGCATTGTCAGCATTCCGCTACCAGACAGACACCCGGACACACACACACGGACACACAAACACAAACACACACACACACACGGACACACACACACACACATATACTCACAAACACAGAGAGCACCAAACAAGGCAGGTCAAGCTTATGAGCCTGACCACACAATTTTACCCTCTAACCCGTCTGGGTAAATAGTTATCTGCACTGGCTGAGAGCATCTTCTAATAATGCCAATAATGTAACCCGATGCGTACACAGTCATGCCATCTCCATCCTGAGACAGGGGTAAAGCAGAGGTGTTCACAGCTTTGGCTAATTGGGGTTTATGGGATTTCCCCCAATTCACCAGCATCCTGGCATCCAGCTACAGCAACACATGATCAATTAAGCACTTCAATTAAGACAAGCCTTCAGAGGTTTTATTTATACGTTCGCTCCAGACGGGCTCCACAATGCCAAAATTACCAAAGGGCTGACTTCATTAATCAGCATTAAATGCTCCCCTGTCTGGGTGGATGGATGATGTAGGTTGCAGTCTATTAGAAGTGCTGGACTGGGATTATTCCTTCCCGGGGCTGGTCTCCCCTGAGGAGGAGCTGCTCTGTAATTCTGGCACAAAAAGTGGAAATAAACCATTAGAATGGGAAAGGGGGTGGAAGGAGGTGGGGGGGTTAGCTGCTGTTTGCCGTGACTGGCGGCTGGGGCGGGGCGGGGCCGCAGACAGACTCGCAGCTCAGCAGGTGGCCACCGGCCGCCGGCCGCCCCGCCTCTGGGCCCCTTGTTCGCGAGGCGCTTTAGGGCTTTCTTCCCCGCCTCAGCCACAGAAACAACACTCATCCACCCCCCGAACGACACTCTCCTCTGTCTGCCGTGCTACTAGAAGCGGGAAACCGTTCCCGTCCTTCCACAGAGGGCGGGCAGAGTGAGTGTGAGTGTCCCCCTCTTTAATCACTGGGCTACACTCTTAATTTGGGGGTGTCCCGGAGCACCGAGCGCTGAAGCTCCTTTCTGCAAACGAGACGCAATCAATCCGATCAGGCGCCTAACTGCAGGAGGCGTGAGCGCACGGGCTTAGCGGACTTCAAAGATCACGGTGTTTGTGAACGACGGTGGAAACGAAGCGCTGTGAATGCGAATGATTTCTCAGCCTGAGAGCGCATAAAAACTGCACTGAATAACGATGGTGAAGTAAAATCCAGAGGCGATGGCATGTATGCAAAAGAGCAAAGAGGATTAATATGCACAATTACCTGCGAGTCTGCCATTTCTGAGCCAGTGATCTGATCACAGGTTGCAGGCAGAATGCAGTGTGACTGGAAATTAAATTTAAGGTAAAATAAAAAAACAAGCCGCACAACGACTGGTCTTATTTCCTGTCTTTTAGGCAGTGAAGAGTAGAAAAGAAATCCACTCAAGACATTATGGTTTTAGTCAGCACTTGAATCATTTTAGGTTATATCACTTAACACATAATTTCATACACATGGTTCACACAAACACGTGATCTTACCCTGAACAGGACCAGCGATTTACATCTTAATCTTAGGATAAGATTTGGTGTGTTTTTTTTTTCCACTGAGGCTAAAGATTAGCACCAAGTGTTCTGCATTTATCAGTGTGTGAGGTTCCCTCTCTCAGCCTGGTGTTAAAGAGACACGCGTTCAGTACAAACAGGCCGTTTCTGCTGAGCGTCCTGCATTTCCCTCCATCCCACAGCAGTGACGGCTGGACGCTCCCCTGCGTCCCTTTGTTCCTCTTTATTTATTCAGGACACAAACTAAATGAGTTCTGCAGAACAAGTCGAATCCCCCATTCGGGCACATTCTGCGTGGATTTCACTATGCACACTTTCGTAGCATCTTGGGACGGTTCCAGCAGAAGAGAGGCCTCTCTTTGATCAGGACTGTTTCGACAACGTGTCAAGCCTCCCGCAGACGCTCCATGTTAAAATCAATTAGCCAACACTCCTTTTCTCACATTTCTGACAGACCTTTCCTGCATAGACAGATGGGAGTGTCATTTTAACCCACAGTGGAGTTTTTGCAACGCTCTATTTGACGTTTCATTTCCACAGTTCTCTGTAATGTTCGTTCTGAATTTGGACGTCCTCCCATCTATGCCTCTCATCCCAGCAGGAGAAGAGGTACTGAAGTCCTGAACCTCATTCTCTGGGTGTCTGCGCTTTTTTTTTTCAGGTCTTTGGGTCCTCGCGCTGATTCAGGTGATGGTCTGTTATTGAGAACATTCCGGAACCGGTGATGTCATCGGATCAGCGCTCATCTGCATGTGGTGCCTGAGATCAAAGCGCTCTCTGATCGACATCAAACAGAGCGGGAAACAGGAGAACCTGCCCGCCGCCGTGACCTGGCACAAACCTGCCAACCATCCGGCGGGAGCTCGGAAGTGATCAACAGGTTCTTTGAGGTGATGTTTTTGGGGCGTGTGGAGGGGGTGTAGAGGTGACCGCAGTCGCTCCCAGGAGTTTCGTAAGTGCTGAGCTCATGGGGGTTGAGGATCTGAGAACAATGTGGGACAGTGCTTTACGCACATCGGTTAAAACGTTTGAATTGGAACCAAAGCCCTCTTGTTCCCGACTGGAAGGCATCCAGACTCTCTCTTTGAAGACTACAGAAAAAGGGAGATGACCCACAATCCCTTTCAGTGCTCACTCCTACCAAAGTCAGAGAACAAATGCTATGTTGCCATGAGAGAGAGAGAAAGAGAGACAGAGACACAGTGAAAGTGAGAGAGAGAGACACACAGTGAGAGTGAGAGAGAGACAGTGAGAGTGAGAGAGAGAGAGAGAGACACAGTGAGAGTGAGAGAGAGAGAGAGACACAGTGAGAGTGAGAGAGAGAGAAAGCATGTGTGTTCTTTCTTTCAGCAGTAGTAGTTTGAAACTCTTCCAAAGGAACAGAAAAGACAACACAGTCCAACCCCTGCTGGTAAACACATCGCCCCTCCTGTTAACACGTCTTATAACGCCCAACAACTTCACTGCACTCAACCCCCGAATTCCTGCTGCCAGCCTCCATCTCCATTCTTCATCTTAGACCAAAACTGAAAAACTATGTAGGTCGTAATGTACCGCATTCCTCCCTGAAACGCAACTGATGAAGAGCACCTGAAATAGCAGGGGAACGTGAGGAACCTATGGCACATGTAGGACAAAACGCAGCCTCACCATCTGTTTTTATTCAAGCTGGGGAACATTGCCTACAGTATGCACAGAGGGGGAAAAAAACGGGACTAAATGAACAGCGTGGCAGGTAATTACGCAACATCGCATCACTCTCCCTTGATCATGAGACTTCAGTTTTGAAAGCTTGGCTGCATCTCGCGACCTGACCAATCAGCTGCCTGTTCGACAATGCCGGTGGGCACACACCCCTGCACTAATGACACATTGGCAGTGT
>NC_050605.1:21713449-21803449 GCF_013368585.1 Megalops cyprinoides
AATTCCATTAATATTGTATCATATGGAAAGCACTTAATGCTCCAGGCAGGTATGCTGATATAGTGAGATACTTCTGTTCTTAGTTGGAGCTGCTGCTTGTGATTGACAGTGTTTTCCAGCTAATACACCTGCTTATTCAGTGTTTCTCCTTAGACGGATCATTTTGATCCTGGCCTCTGCACCCGCATTCGGTGTTTGGCTTGGTAATCCAATATCCTAGCCGTGGCCTTTTGACCTGGTACAAGAACCTGTTTTGGGAAAAGTGATAAATGGACTTTTGGTGCAATCAAACAGCCACACACCCGTAGCACCCTGTAGTTGATTCTTTGTAAATGGCTGGTGTGAAACAGTGTAGCGCTTGGACTGGAGACCCCCCCATACCGTAAACCAGGCTGCTGCTGGACGTCATGCTGCTTGACCAGTAGGGGGCAGTTCTCCCTCTGTAACAAATGGAGAAATCATTAACACAGTGAAAGACTATGCACACTGAGCTGTATGAAACTCTTTCATTCAGACCTGAAGCTCTGAATAAATGTTGTCAGTAAAAATTAAAAACATTTATCACAGATAGTAAGGGTTTTCCTATAGTCAGTGACAAACCTCTAATCTCTATCTGGACATCTCATCACCCAGGTGATTGAGGTGAGTCAGTTCCTTATGATGAAGCCCTTTGGGAAACTTGAAAGGGATGAAACCAGCTATATACACTAAATCCAACTCATTACCATTAAACCACTGAAGGCATGTTTTAACACATTGGATGAGTTGAATTTCCTATCAAAAAATAGCACAAGGGATTTCAGTTTGGCAGTCTTGATCTCTCTATCTGTTCCTAGAGCTAAAGAAGTGCTTGTTATAGAAGCTCAGAATGTGGGGCATAATGAAAATGATGGATGAGTTGAGCCTTATTTCTGTGGCTGATCATTTTTTAATAAGGTCTTTACTGACTTCTAACGTATCTATCAGAAGTCCGTTTTTGACTTGTAATGCTCCAGGTGACAGCACAGGAATTCTGAACCTCACAGTAATGCTTAGAATTTTCTTTTTTCAGTGATTAACTGAACAATAAAATTCTAGCACATAGTCACATGATATATAACTCTGTTGCAGACTAGCTGCACAAATTTTACAAATCTTTGGTGGAGAGCTTCTGAATATATGATAATTTTGGCATCATTTTTTCCATGAGTGAAATTAATTTCCTTGTAGAGAAGTAGACTGCATTTCTAAGTAATAAGTAAAACTGATGTTTCAAAATTTGTTTTACTCATGTTGTGATGAATTAAATGAGCTTTGGCATCTGGGCGTGTAATTATACTTAATGCGATTTTTTTTCTTTAATGAAAATCGGTGGAATTAAATTGTGGCACTACTCTTTCATCAAGGATGAGTCAGAGGAGAGCCCTCAGAAACATGTCATTTGGGTTCTCAGGGAGACAGAACCTGCCAGCAGTCTGCCGCAAGGAACATTTTAAAAATTAAGCTTGTCCCAAAACGCAGATAAATTGCCCTGAGTGCACAAAGGTAGTAAATCTGTCTCCCTTTCCCCGTATTTATTAAGATGTAAAATTACTGCTGTTTCGAGGGGTTTATAATCAGTCATGCATGCTCCGTGTTTCCTCCGGGTGGAAAATGAGGACAAGTTATCATTCAGGAAATACAGAGTGAAAGATATTACGCAGGGGAGGTATAGTTACAAACAAATAAAACCCTGAACCGATTCATTCCTAATAAACCCTTAAATGTGCAAGTGAGTGTACCCTCAACAACTCTGAAATAATTCAAAGAGCTCAAGCAAGAGGCAAAAGCCACAGCAGGTGTCAGATGTTGAAAAGATGGATGGCAGATTTTTTTTTTTTTAATTACCTGAACTGTCCTTCTTACCTGTGTCCTGTTGTTATTGACACAGGTAAAGTGATGAGTGGTTTGATCAGACCGCTGTCTTTGACTTTTGTCAGTCGCTTTTCACTTAAAGTCAAGAAGACCCCACTCCCTCCACAGATCCCTTGATCTTTTCCTCTACATACTTTGCACTTGTTTGACTTCTGTGATTTCTTTTGTAATTGTCTCTGCGGCAGATCTGTTGCCAGGTAACTCTAGATATGGGATGTAGCCTGTTCACCTTGGCGTGCACTGTCTTGTGTGGCAGGAAGCCCAGAGCTTAAGAGGTTGTTGTTTGAAGTTTGAAGACATTCCAGGGTACGCAATGCCCTCAACTGCTGTGCTGTTTGACTTTTGGTGATTGCCCGCAGTGATAGCTGGAGCTTTCCAGGCTAGGCGAGTCAGAGCACACTTGCATGCTCTCACACACACATGCACATATGTGTATACATACACATACACACGCACACAAACGCATGCACACACACACACATAGCAGCCAGCTTCTAAAAGTGCTGTCTAAGACTGCTCCTGACTTTGTCCGAGGTGGCAGGGTGTAAGTGACGTTAGTTCGAACAGCCAGCAGCTGTTTAAATTGCATTTTTATTTCCAGAAAAGAGTAGTGCAGACATATTCTATGATGAAAAAAGTACTAGGAAGTGTATGTTTGAGTGCGTGTGTGTGTGTGTGTGTGTGTGCGTGTGTGTGTGTGTGTGTGTGAGATGTGTATATTTGGGGGTGTGTGTTTGTGTTTGTGTTTGTGTTTGTGTGTGTGTGTCTGTGTGTGTGTGTGTGTGTGTGTGTGTGTGTGTGCATGTGTGTGTTGGTAGAGGACGAGAACCAGTATGCAGTGGGTTTCTCAGTGTTGATTTGCAGGAGGGCTAAAGCTCTTTGGTTCCTTGCGGACGCCTGTAGTGTGTCTGTGAGAAAGAGCACGTGTGCCATGTCTGGTAGCTGCCTGCCTCCCCGTCTCAGACTGGGGTGAGTCATGGCTGCAGTCTGATGGGGCCTGGTGCTTTCCTCCCGCAGCGATAGAGACCACATCCGTGGAGGAGTGCTGTAAGGATGGAAGGGAACGGGGCCTGCTGAGACAGGACTGTGCAGCCCTCCCGCTCATCTCAGAGTCCACCACCTGCAGGTGAGTCATGGGTCTCAGGGGATTCTCATAGGGGTCTCTTGTGCGTCTCTTAAAGGTCCCTCAAAGAGATTTCTCTCCAGGCTTATCTTGTAAGGGTCTCTGAAAAGTCTCTGAAAGCACTCTCTGAGGGATTTCTCTTAAGGGTTTCCCAGTGGTGTCCCTGGGATATCTTTGATTGTTCTCTCATGGGTCTCTTAAAGGACCCTCTAAGACATTTCTCTCAGTGGTTTCTCTCAGTGGTGTCTCATGGATATCTCTAAGGGGTCTCTCAAAAGTCTCTTATAGGACTCTCAGGGATTTTTCTGAGGGGCTTCTTAGTGGTATCTCATGGATAATGCTTACAGGTCTCTCTTGGGTCTCTCCAAGTTTCTCTTAGGGTTTTCTCAGGTTCTTTGTGATGTCTCAGTTTTTTGTCAGGAGTTTCTGAGGGGTCTCTATTTTTCCCAGAGGTTACTTGTCCATTGTCTGCAAAAGGAGAATGGTAGCATTGCAATGACAACATGCTCACTCGATGCTAGCGTTAACAGAACTCTGATGCAGTTTCTCCTTGTATTTAAGGATGTATGATTATAGTGGACGAGACCATAGCGTGGGATGGCTATGCCTGTACCATACAGCTGGGATCCCAGAGCTGTTCCCCCCTCAGCTGAAAACTGCAGTCATAACAATTGCAGTAATCACTATAGTAGTCATAGCACAGTGAGCATCGCATGGTACAATCTGTCTACAATCTGACATGGTAATATACCGACATTTATGCAGACGGCCAAGATTCAAGATTTAAATTCAGTCAGGAGGGGGGCGGGTGCTGGTTTGGGAATGGGGGGCTTGTTCTAGGGGTGGGGGTAAAATTGCTTAAACCAGGAAATACCAAGGAGGTGAAACTATACTCCAGGAGAGAAGGTTGAAATGAAGAATAACAGGAAATATGAAGGTTTATTTCGGATTTTTGAATAAAATAAGTGCTGCCAAGTCTGTGCCCTTAAAGAGGCTGTGCTGGCTGTTTGGCTGTGTAATGGTCTTGTGGAGATATCTCGTTAGTAATCAGATTTATGATAAGAGGATTGATTGGTGAAAGGAGTCAAGCTTTCTGTAGAAAGTAAGACACTCTGGAACTGGTGGTCCTGACCAGAGTTCAGTGAGGTTGTAACTCACGGTCCTGTCAGGGAATAAGGGAAAGATATACACACTGGAGTGCACCAGTTTTTTTTTCCCCAGAGGATATGTACTATCCCACTGGTGCGAATCCAGGCCTTGTGATATATCTCAGCCGATTCTCAGTGATATTTATGTCTGGTTCTGGTTCATGTATTAATATTGACCTCATGGGAGGATGGTCTTTTCCACATCACAGTCTGTATCTCCCCTGAGATACAGACTGTGGTCCTGTTACCAGTGTTGTTTGTACGTGTGTGTTACCTGACGGGCAGCTGTCTGTCCTGTTACACACACTGAGAGTATCCTAGGACAGCTAACCACCCCAAGAGAGTGGTCCCAGTGTGTTCAAGGGAAAAGGGTTTATGTGCCTGCTTATGCCCCAATATTACGGTCTCAATAACACCCCCCCTCCCCCAATCACCCCCACTCACTGGTTGGCTCTGTTCACCAAACCCCACAGGTTTGCGTTTTCAGGTGTGGAGAGACCTGATACTTTTTCAGTGGTTGGTTTTTAGTCTTTGTATGTTCACACTGTGAATTGCCGAGTGGGGGTGTTCTGTCCCAGGCTTTGTGGCTCACTCTGATTGGCTGGTGTGACAGGATAGCCCAGGAGCAGTGCTGTGTGGCGGTGCTGGAGGATACCACCTGCACCAACGGCATCAACATGGCGAAGGACCAGGGCGCCTGTGAAACGCTCTTCTTCGAGAGCCCCTGCGAGACCAAAACTGCCAAGGTGAGTGCACTGTGGTGGAGTGAGTGGCTGGAACTAGCACCTTGAATTCAGGACGAACAGTGTTCTTCATCTGAATTTATGCAGCAATGCTAGGCTATTGCTGCAGGTACTATCCATCTGTACAATGAAATCTATAACAATTTCCCCCAGGGTTTGGGTGTCAAAGCACCATCTCTGTCTATCTATCTATCTGTCTATCTATCACATTATAAGGCAGCAGGATGGCAGCAGTGTAGTGGTAAGAAGCATAACTTGTAACCTAAAGGTTGCTGGTTCAGTTCCCTGCTGGGACAATACTGTTGTATCACTTGGAAAGGTACTTAGCTCACAATGGCCTCAGTACAGATCCAGCTGTCCAAACAGATAAAATGTTAACCTTTCTGAGTCACTCTGGATACAAGCATCTGGTAAATGACAAAAATGTAATGTAACAATAAAAGAGTTCATGAAGATTTTTCACAGGGGAGTGGCAGATAGAGGTTAGCGCAGCGGCCCTGCGGTTTCAAGCGAAGAGCAACTCCACAGAAATAACGCAGCACTCCCAGACCAGTGAGTCTGAGCATGGCGCTATTCAAGCCGTACCACGAGTTAAATTGTGCTAACCTGACAAGACAGCCTTGAAACTAAGGGAAGCCAAGTACACACACACTGCCGTACATCACAGTCTCTAGATCACAGAATCCAAAACACTGTGACTCCTCCTATTTCTGCCCCACACCCAGGGCTGTGTGACCCAGCCGTCTCAGAGCTGTCTGAAATGAGCCCTGTAAAAGCCCACATCAGGAAGCGTTGTGGTGTGAAACAGGTCTTTCATCGATCTCCCCTGTCCCCCTGGCAGTGTTTTCACAGAAAGTGTACACCTTTTGCTTGTAACGTTCCTTTCGTAGTTCAGAAGAGTACGAAGGGGTGTGACTGTGTGTTTGCGCTCGGCTCACTCCTGCAGATGTTTTCTCTCTGGTATTAGGGGCTGGTTTAGGCTCAGACTTGGCACACACTCCGCACACACCCAGTCTACACACCACATACACTCACTGCGCACACTCATAGCACACTTTCCATGTACACAGCACACACACTCCACACTCCACACTTACTGTACACATGCCATGCAGTCATGGCACACAGCACCCACTCTCCACGTAGAGTAGCAGCACATACTCACTGTACATCCTTACAGGGCATACTCAGTGACACTCGCTCATAGCTCATACTCAATGCATACACCCACAGTATATTGCACTACACAGTTCTCAGGTAGAGAATGTGGACCTTAGAAAGCTGTTGGAGATGAGTGGCACCGCACGCTGTTCTCCAGGCTCTCCATGACTGACTTCCCTCTCCCTGCTGCCCCTCCTCCCCAATGTCCTCTTCTCCCCACCCCTCATATGCACCTCCTCCCTCCCTCATTTCCTCCCCACCCCTCTCCAAAATCCCCGGTCCCCTCCCTTTGCAGATGTGCTGTGACTGTTGCCTGCTGGGTAGGGCCGCGCAGGAGCAGGGCCTGGGCTGTGACCTTAGCATCTCCGTCGGGTACCAGTGTGGGCTGGTGTCCCGGGCCTGCTGTGTGGATGGAGCCCCCGAGGGAGAGCAAACGTCCTCCTCAGGTAACCGCTGACACCCCACCGACAGCCACAGCAGCAGGCAGGACATACTCAGCTACGATTCAGGGGAATGAGGGCCTGATTCACCATTTAAAACACTGGATAAATAAATGAATCACGAATTGCGTGTAGAAGTTTCATGAAATAGTGCCCCCTGCTGTTCTTCTCTGACCCTAAAGCTCCAAGTGTAGGAATGGCTCTGTATCACTGCCCTCTAGTGGTTATGAATTGTAGTTATCACTGAAGCCTGCTCTCTCGGAAAAGCCTACTTTGCCACCCCAACTAGCCATCTGCTAGATCGATCGATTAGTAATGTGATGGGACAGTTGCCACTTGAGGTAAGTTAGTTAAGACAGTTTTCAGGGCTGTCCCGTGGTGAAATTGAAATATATCTGTACTGTTGTTTCTCACACAGCTGCCACCAATCAGACCAATGAAGCAGAGGATCCTCTCCTTTCTGACCAGTGCAAAGGTGTGCCGAGCCGCACGGGTGTCACTCATGCACCATTATGGAGAAAGATGCACAGACTGCAGTCGTTTATGTCTCTAAGCCTGTTCTAGTTATTCATATCTGTTGTAGTAGCAGTTTATAACACGTTTCTGTATTGAGGTTAAGATTTCACATTTCCCTGTGCAGGGGAGTTGTGGAGAGATGTAGTTAACAGTTGTGTGATGATGTTGATCATGATGATGATGATGATGACGGTGTGTTTGATTGACTGACACCCTGGTCTTCCTGCTCTGTGATTGGCAGGAGCCGGGAAGTGTGAACAGAGATGCCAGGGCAACGGTACCTGCAGCTGCTTCCAGGGGTACAAGCTGAAGCCGGACGGCCGCAGCTGCGAGGGTGAGTGTGAGCTGCCAACGACGGCCAATCAAATCAAAAAGTCTGGGTATTGTAATTGCAAGTATCAGTAGTCATGTGGCAGGAGTCAGATTACATTACATTACATTGTTGTCATTGAGAAGACGCTCTTTTCCAGAGTGAGTTACATTTTTTTATGCTACGCTGCCGCCCCCAGATCTATTGCTGAGGGCCCTTACCCCTCACACTGTGTAAGGGGCTGTGAGTGACTGCTTTGTCCTCCCTCAGACATTAACGAGTGCGTCCTGGGGTCCCATCACTGCCGGCCGGGGGAGCGCTGCATCAACACTGAGGGTTCATACCGCTGCCAGCGCGAGGTCAGCTGCGGCACCGGGTACGAGCTCACCGACAGCAACAACTGCAAAGGTGAGTCACAGCGCCCCCTGGTGGCGCAACTCAGACTCACTCACTGAGCAGGTCCGTCTGTGCATCGTTGTAAATTCTGAGTGCAGTCAAAGGAAATGTAAAGAGTCTCTGTTGTTAAACATGGCTCGTTGGATCTGTTGAACAGTTACAGACTCTCTTGGTATTTGTACAGTTAAATATTTCAGATATTTTAACAGGCACAGAGCATATGCCTAACACTCTGGGTTTTTGTAAACCATTTTATAACCCAATGCTATTATTATTACTGATAAGCTGAATTTCTGCCCTGCATTCACCAGATATTGACGAGTGCCAGGTCGGGACCCATAACTGCGCCCCTGAGTTCGAATGCCAGAACACGGTGGGGTCCTTCCGCTGCCGGCCGCGGGTGCAGTGCGGGGCGGGCTTCATTCAGGACGCCCTGGGCAGCTGCATCGGTGAGATCACCGCAGGGGTTGTTACAGAGCTGGGGAACAGCCTGATGGGAGCATGAAAAGCAGTCTGACAGGACTGACTGCTGCGGGGGTTTAGTAGGGCCGGGATACATGAGGAACAGCCTGATATGGAACGTGAGGAACATTCTTATAGGACTTTATGCTGTAGGGGCTCTAGTAGGAGTACAGTACGTGAGGAACAGCCCGACGGATTTAGCGGAGAACAGCCTGAGTGACACTCCCACTGTCTCTCACTATCCCAGATATCAACGAGTGTCTGAGCCAGACAGGACCCTGCCAGCCGGGGCAGATCTGCCTCAACACTGTGGGCTCCTACACCTGCCAGAGGAACTCCATCAACTGCGGGCGAGGCTACCACCTGAACGAGGAGGGCACCCGCTGCGTGGGTACGGAGAAAAGCAGGAGGGGTCGGGGTGGGGGTACCCAGCCTACCCAGTCTAGCCCAGTTCAGTTTAGCCTGTGTTAAGCATAGCTCAGGTTAGTCCAGCCCAGACTAGTGGTGCGAGGACTCCCCACGTCAGCCTAACTCAGTTCATCATGGCCCAGGTCAGCCTATTATACCTTAATCAAGGTCAGCATGGCCCAGGTCAGCCTATTCTACCTTAATCAAGATCAGCATGGCCCAGGTCAGCCTATTCTACCTTAATCAAGGTCAGCATGGCCCAGGTCAGTCTAGTTGAAATTCGTGCAGGTCATGCTGGAGTGTAATAGTTAAGAGTGTGAGAGTGAGAGTGTAATAAGAGTGAGAGTGTGAGGGTGTAAGAGTGTCTGCTAAATGGCTAAATATAAATGTAACAGATGGTTTGTGCGGCAGCTGTTCTGTGGACAGGCCTGTGTTCCTCTCCCTCTGACCATCTCCTCACCCCCACCCCCCCACCCCCCCCAGACGTGAACGAGTGCGCAGCGCCTAATGGACCCTGTGAGGGACACACCTGCATCAACCTGGTGGGGTCCTTCCGCTGTGAGTGCCGGGCGGGGTACATCTTCAACAGCATCAGCCGTGTGTGTGAAGGTATGAGGGGCCCCGTCTCCCCTTCCTCCCCCAGACAGACCAGTGTTACTCAAACTGAACCGCAGCCTGGACGTGCTGTGCGCATCCCTCACCTCCCTCACGGTGTTAGGATACTGCAGTCTGGTTTGCCCGTCTCTCCATTGATTTTTCTCTGTGTGTCTCAGACATCAACGAGTGCAGGCATTACCCTGGACGCCTCTGCGCCCACAAGTGTGACAATGTTCTGGGGTCCTACCAGTGCAGCTGCATGACGGGCTTCAAGCTGGCCAGTGACGGCAGGAACTGTGAAGGTAAAAGCGGAGCTCCGCCCACCACAGACAGACACGGCCTGCTGGTCTACACTGCTGGTCTGGTCAGGAGTGTTGCAGTGTTTCTCATGGAGTTATCCAAGCGGTTAACTTCTGTATTAAGCTACATTCAGCCCTCTGTGCTGATTGGCCTCATGACCTCATGAGTAAAAAGACAGGAGTGGTTCTTTCTGAAGCATAGAGATGATGTGGGCTTAGATTAATTTTAGTTTTTGGCTGCTTAGATATGACTCGTCTTCCCATCACAATACCAGACCTCATCCATCACACAGTGCATCACTCACTCCACTTCACAGCTGTCAATCAATGGGTGCGCGATCGTTTAGAACTGAATGACAGTTAGGGCAGTGTTAATTCAAGGACGTGATGTTGTGTAGGTCTGAATGAATATGACAGCAGTGTCAACCGAGGTGTGTGATGTTGTGCAGATCTGAATGAATATGACAGCAGTGTTAACCGAGGTGTGTGATGTTGTGCAGGTCTGAATGAATATGACAGCAGTGTTAACCGAGGTGTGTGATGTTGTGTAGGTCTGAATGAATATGACAGCAGTGTTAACCGAGGTGTGTGATGTTGTGCAGATCTGAACGAGTGCGAAAGCAACCCCTGCAGCCAGGAATGTGCCAACGTGTACGGCTCCTACCAGTGCTTCTGTCGCCGTGGATACCAGCTCAGCGATATTGACGGGATCACCTGTGAAGGTAAGGGGGGGGGGGACACTACCTGCCATGCCTCCTGCTCCACTGCGTGCTGCTGTGATAGTGAAGCAAGTTATTTAATAAATATTCAGAATGATTGATGATTGTCGTTTAAACTAGGAAAGCCATAATGAGTAAAGTTTGTCAGCTTTACATTGCATTGCACTTGCGTTGAACAGCGTTCTGCTCTATGCAGTAGGACATCCAGCCTCCGCTTACTCTGTGTGGCTTCCTCCATCTTCCTGCATCTTCATCTTCCTCCATCTTCCTCCATCTTCATCTTCCTCCATCTTCCTCCATCTTCATCTTCCTCCATCTTCCTGTGTCTTCCTCCATCTTCATCTTCCTCCATCTTCCTGCATCTTCCTGCATCTTCATCTTCCTCCATCTTCTCCTCAGACATCGACGAGTGCGCTCTGCCCACCGGGGGTCACATCTGCTCCTACCGCTGCCACAACTCCCCCGGCAGCTTCCACTGCACCTGTCCCTCCCCGGGGTACACTCTGGCCCCCAACGGGCGCAGCTGCCAAGGTGAGAGACCCTCTGACCCGCCCCCGACACCTGTCATAGACAGGCTGAAACACTGTCGCCACTCGAATATCAGCATTTCAGCTCACCATTTCAGCTTTAGTTTATATTTCAGCTCATAGGTCAATCTCCAGTGATGATGCCAGTACTGTCAGAATGTTAAATGCCTGCTGTCTCTTCAGTTACTTACTGTGTAACACACTGAACCTGTCACCTGTCTCTTTAGGTACTGATAACTGTGTAACGCACTGATTAAGCCTATCCCCTCTCTCTGTAGATACTGATAACTGTGTAACACATTGATTAAGCCTTCCCCCTCTCTTTTCAGATACTGATAACTGTGTAACACACCGATAAAGCCTTCCCCCTCCCTCTTTAGATAGTGAAGACTGTGTAACGGACTGATTAACCCTATCCCCTCTCTCCTCAGATATTGACGAGTGTGTGGCAGGAACACATGGCTGTTTGGAGTCGGAGACCTGCTTCAACGTTCAGGGAGGGTTCCGCTGCCTGTCCTTCGAGTGCCCGCCAAACTACCGCCATGCCGGGGAAACGTGAGTACCGAGGATTTCCTCTTCCTGCAGTCTGCTGCAGGTGTGGTGTGGAGACCACTCCCACCCTGAAATGGAGTATCTCCTCAGCCTGGGCCTGTCCCTGCCCATGGCCCACTCAGGTTCTCAGAAGACGTTACCTGTAACATTATGTATTTTTTCAGAGAAAAAAAAAATGGAAAAAGTGGTGTGTAGGTTAAAAATGACCCCTGCCCATAGGCCAAAAGAAAGGTTCCCAGTATCCTCTCATTGTCAGTTTCCTTCGTCAGGACTGTGGAACTTTCCAGCAGTATAAGATGGCAGAAAATGAAGACAATAACTTCCAGGGTGTCACAGACTTTCTTTAATCACTGTTTCATTTTTGAAACAGATGTGGTGTCACACAGCTTCGAGCAAGCCCTGTGTTCAAACTACTGTATGCAGGGGAGCTAAGCATTGTCTGGTCTTTTGTGGGACCACAGATTCACAGTTCTTTGTGGGACCAGGAAAACACAGATCTTTAAAGCTTCCATGGTGGCAGGTTATTACTTTGCCACAAAGGTCAAAGGTTGCTGTCCCAGCTTCAGGTGCTGAATTGTTAGGTGTCAACCTGACTCTGTTAGAGCTGCATGAGCATGTGGGTTATGATGATGATGGATGCTGTGCTAATATTAATTACATGGTCTGTCTGGATGTAATAGATGGATTCAAACCAAGCCATGTTTATGGTGCACTCCAGGTCTGCTACTCATTTCTGATGCTCACAGCAAGTGTGTGCCAATTATACATGATCTTTGCCCCGTCTCATTGCCTTGATTTACAGTACGGAAACTTTAAAAATATGGCATGAGATCACTTTTAGCATAACAGTAATAAGTGATTACTGAAAGCAATTAATACTATTACACTACATTGTAGTATGTGAGTACCCTTCGGCAGTAATAGATACTCTGATGTTGAGTATTGACGCCAATGTCCATATGAAGAACTAACAATGAAACATACATATCCTGGCATTCAACACAGATGCTAGACAACTGAACAGATGACACAGAACCTTGAGAAAAGTTAGCAGATTGTCTAATTTTAGCAAGTGCGCTTTTTGAATGAGAGCAGTCCCTGCAGTTCCTGCACGGTCCTGTAGGTGGAGCAATGCTGAGCGTCTCTCCCCCCCTTGGCTGCTCACAGCACTCCCAGCTCCCCGCATGCTGTGCACCGCCTCAGCGTAACTCTCTTTTTCTCTGTTCTCTGTTTGTCCCTCTGTTGGTCCCGTCCGTCCCCCCCGTCCCCTGTCCTCTCGTTTGTCTTGCAGTCGTTGCGAACGCTTGCCTTGCAATCAGACTAGCGAGTGCCTGGCCTTGCCTTTGAGAATAACCCACTACCACCTCACTTTCCCCGCCAATGTCCCCGTGCCCACCAACGTCTTCCGCATGGGGCCCTCCAACTCGGTGCCCGGCGACGACGTCCAGCTGGCGATCGTCGGGGGCAACGAGGACGGTTTCTTCGGCACGCAGAAGCTGAGCTCTGGCGGCGTGATCGCGGTGCAGAGGCCGATCACGGAGCCCAGAGACTTCCTGCTCTCTGTGGAGATGAGGCTCCTGCGCTACGGGACCGTCAGCACCTACGTGGCCAAAATCCGGGTGTTCGTCACAGACGACCTCTCCAGCCTCCCCAATAAGGCCCAGTTTTAAGCGCTTGTTCGGCGCCAGTGACCCAGCATTGCACACTCTCACAGTTTTTTTTTTTTTTGTTTTTTTTACGTGTGTGTCTTGTTGGAGAAAATTCTGGAAACAGTACTGAAAACATTTGCAATATGATTATTTGATGTTTAGTTTTGGATTGGCCACTGGGTGGCACCCTAGGGCAGGGTAAGACACTCAGGTCACATGACCTGAGACTACTTAAGCATGCGTAAGGGTTTTGCATGGAATGTTTTAGGCTGTAGTATGTTTTTTTTTTTTTTGTCAACCTCATTGTTTAAATGTATTTTTTCTATTAAAACTAAGTTTTACAGATACCAAACAAATCCACTTGCTGCATAATGTCCTAACATTTCCTTTGCGTATTTGCTTGCCTGAAACTAATATTTCTTGAAATGGTACTGGCAGTGAACCTTCCTGTCTTACTTGAAGCTATGAGTTTTACCTGATGCGTCTTTTGAAGGTGAATGGACTCAAAAGAAGTTGTAGCTGTTGAGGCTGACTCCGTTATACTTTGCAAGATTTGATTCAGGTGTTAGATCTTAAAAAGGTGCTGTTAATGTCTGTTAGTAAGAACCTGATAAAAATGCTAATGCACAGACACAACCTTATTACTTGACTTTTCTCACTAAAGCCATTGAACAACAAAGAAACCACAGCAGCTGTGGAAAAGTGATGCCATTGTCACTGCACCAGCCTATCAGGAAGGCCAGTCCTGACTCCTTGCGTTATCCCTTTGCCCTTCTCCTGTCAGCCAGTGAGCTACCTCACTCACCCTGTTTCATTCTAGTGCACATTATCACACCTTTTAACCAGTTACTGCATGTGACATCACGCAGGTGTCAGATGTCAGTGGTGAGCAAGAAGAGCCCTGCTTTGTAAATCACTGATGAAAGCCACCTATACAAATACAGTGTGTCAATCAAAATCCACCCCCAATAACGAGAGATACCTGAGAGTAGCGCATCCTCCTCTGATACGCATCACAATGCCGAGGATGGAGCTTCAGCCAATCAGGGCCTCTCCTGGAAGGGGTGGTTAGAACTCATTCTGGAATGGAGAACTGCTGCCTGGCAAAAGCAAGCATTTGACGACCACGCAAGGATACAGTAAAAATAGCCAGAGACGCTGTTAAGGCAAGTCCTTGGGATGTGGCTTTTAATAATTGTAAATTCAGACTCCCCAGCACCCTGGCCCGGTTTGAACCGCCGTAAGAATGAGGATGTCCTCCTCCTTTGGTGGGGATGTGGGGATCTCCTCATACGAAAAAAAAACAGGGTGGTTTTGACTTTCTGACAGTGAGTTATGAGGGTCTGGGCCCGGGCCAGCACGGCTGCACGGTTTGTGGTGGGAGAGCGTCACTGCTCAGAGGATGACTGATGTCCAGCAGTGTTTGTGTTGGGACTTTATCAATGCGGCAACTATAAATAAATAATAAAGACAAAAAATCTATGCGACCAGAAGACTTGTGTCCAATGATCTGTTTTTCTTTATGGTCTGAAATATTCCGAATTGTATGGGGTTGGGCCTGGTCAGGACACGTGAGCCATTCTGTAATTAAAAGTTGGGGGGGATGGGGGGGATGGGGGTGGTGGGGGGGGAAGAGACGGGAGGGGGAGTGAAACCCTGTAAAGTAAAGAAACATTGGGATAATTTGACTTCCACTTGCTGAAGGGCTTTGATGTCCGCACCCTTGAGAGCGGTGGTCCGCACAGGGTCATTATTTTCTCGTAAATTCAAGCCACTCGGCTCGGCGCTTTCTGAATGTCAAGCGCTGATTTTCTATACCGTGCAGAGGCAGAGGTATTAAAAACTAGAGGAACATTTTGTGGCTTTGGCCTGGGCTGGAAGTATAACTTGGACCAACCCGCTAATTGCTAATTACAAGCCCCTACCCGGTGGTGGCTTGACTCTCTGTCGTGGGTTCCTCTTTTCCCCATGAAAGGAGGCTTTTGAGCCAGTGTTGGGTTGGAGGTTTGCTACAGGCCCCCTTGATCAAACAAAAGACACTAAGGGAGGGGAATATCACGATGTGTGGAAGACGCTCTGAAAAAGAAGATGCTTGCTTGGCGTATGTACACCAGAAGCCAGTTTGCAGATAATTGTTGTTTGCGGCATAATGATCTGTCATCGTTTTCACGGTGTGTCCGCACTGAGAAACATCTGTCCGGTATCGCCCACGCCTTCTGCCTGGGCGCCAGTGCTGAAATGAATGCTTTATGAAAGAATCACTTTACGATCTGCGATGACATAAAGATTCATCCTGCATCGTTTAATTACACCCGGCAAAGCTGAAGCGATGATGGATGGCAGCTGAATTAGGTTATATAGTGGGAGGTGATATTCGAGATTTAATAGGTTATGTAACTTTTTGTAGTCAACTTGCAGCAGTTTGTGATTGAAAGATACAATTATGTTGCTTGTTTGAAAACTAGTACTAGAGAAACTTTTTGGACCCATGTGCTGTTATAGCCATGCAGTGGCATCCATTTGATGAAGATATAGATGTGTTCTTATGTGTATATATATACTGTACACTGTGTCTTTTTCCCAGCATGCTGTAGAACAGCAATTTGATTCTGAAATGAACAAACCCACATGCTTGGATGCTCAGGATATGATTTTTTTTGTATAGATCTATATATATATATATATATTTTATTTATATATAGATCTATATATTTTTTTTTCTATAGATCATATTTAGAACAGTAGTATTTCATTTTCAGTGTGAAATTGAAACCATTGACCAATTGAGAAATTCACTTCAAGGTAATTTTGGCTCCTCTTTTGTGTATGCACATAATGTAGATTTTAATAATGCAGTTTTTTTAAAGACCATTTCATTTGTGTGCTGTAGGCTTCTTCCACTGTGTCGTTTGTTGTCTCGCAGATATTACAAATCCCTGTTTCTTCTTCGTCAGGAGGCCCCAGGACAACCGGTCAGACATCGTCCGCTGCGTCAAGACCTGCCAGCCCAACGATATCGACTGCATTCTGGATCGAGTACACTCCATCTCTCACACGGTCATCTCCCTGCCAACCTTCAGGGAAGAGCCCTTACTGGAAGGTAGGGGGCGCTCTTTCAACAGTCATGTCTGTTTTTGAACTAGTCTTAGCGTGATCTCTTCTTCTCCCTTTCGTTTGGACTCCTCCAACCCGGCTATAACACAGACTTTTCCATTACAGTGTCACAACTCTTTCAAAATGTTCTCAAAACGTTCTTGTGATGACAGTGTCACAAGAGTGGTGAGGGATGGTGATCTGTTTACTTGGAACCTCTCCTTCTCAGTTTTTTTTCTTGTTGCTAATGAATTTTGTTGCTATTGCTGATATTCTTAGTGTCTTCCTTCATCTTCATAAACTTCTAATACGGAATTAAAAGCAATTGTATATACTTGGCATGATGTCTTGTATTGCTTTGAATATAACCGAAAAGAACAATTAGAAATGACTTCCTTTAGTTTCCCAAAAGCCTTTCCTGAGGCTGTTAAGGATTTATAGTCCCTTGAGAGCAACATTGTTTTAAGCGTAATCCCAACCATGACCCCTTTTGCATACCCCAAAAGAATGTCATTTTCAAATGAAATGGAAATTTCTGCTTCCTTCAGTTTTATTGTTTTTTTGCTGAAATCCGGTGAGGGTTGGGCCAAGAAATCTGACCACAATTTAAGAGGGTTCCCAAAAAAGGGTTTTATTTCTAATTGTTATCTTCCGACAGAGATCGTATTCCTGAGAACTGTGTCACCAGCTCAGACGGGAATCTCGGACATCGTCTTTGAAGTTCTGGAGGGCAACTTTCAGGACTCCTTTGATGTCATCAAGCGCTATGAGAATGGCCTGATCGTGGGTGAGTACCGTCTGCCTGTATCTTGGCCCTCTGGTTTAAAGATCTGGCACTGGCCAAGTTACAATACGAGGACCATGAATCTTCTTAGGACAAGGAACTGGATATTAAATTTGCTTCAAGACAAGAAGTGGTTTTCTGACCTAATTTTGCGTTACACAACTCTTCTTTTTCACAAACCAGATACATGTGTTTTTTAGTCTAAAAGCGTACGGGAAGGAAAGAGCAGCCATTTGAAAGGAATTAAACTCTCCATATGGCTGCTTCTGTGAATTCAGCATATCTGACAACAGCATTATAAAAAGCTGGTCATGTTATTTGCACTCTTGTGGGATTCTTCACCCATCAGTTGTTGTATGTTATTCTGTTGTGTCCTTCCCCCATCTGTTTGATCTTTGCAGACCACGCGGGGGGGGGAGGGTGGTTTCATCCTCCAAATGTTTAGCAGTGCTTGCTGCTTTAGGGGAAGCAGTTCAATTCACTAAGCCCTCAGCATGTTTCTCCAGATAAGGTCCATAAGGTCCAAGCAATGGAACCCATGTAGAACCCGCAAAAAATGACACTTCATTTGATCTACTGTACAGAGACATCTTGCAGAATGCTTGTTGCTCATCTCGATGCCCCCCCCCCCCCCCCCCCCCAGCGTGATTCACACAGTATGTTTAATTGCATTGTTAAACATTGCGTTGTTGTGTCACCAGGGCTCTTTGTAGAGTTGTTGGTGTAGTTTAACCACACCACATAAGAGGCCCCGCAGCCTTTGTTGTGATGTATGGTCACATAAGTGCGGTTTCTTACTGGACACACATGAGCTAAGCACGCTGGCTTACAAAGCTATCGCCCACATCAAACCCTGGTCAGCGGGCACTCCAGTGCCCAGCTGGTGTACAGCTGTGAAGCGTGCGCCATTGCTGTCGTCCCTGAAAGCTCCGTGGGTGAACTGGTTCTCGGCTCGCTGGTTTGCCCGGCGGATGAATGGCACTGGCTGGTGCTGTGCTGGTTCTGGCGCTGGTCGGACGCACAGCTCTGAGGTCATTGGTTTGTGTCTGAGGAAAGTGAGCGCAGCCGCCCACTGCTAGTGTGGCGGCGCCTCCGCTTCGGTGCGCCCAAACTCCCAAAGTGCACCACATTCTCCGTCTGATACCACCACTGAAACACCCAGTGAACAGAGAGAAGGAGAGACGTCTAAAACCTTTTCACCAGCCTGTTAAACACGTTTCAACTTTAACTAATACAGTGCTATATCTTACATCTGTTCGAAAATGCTTTTTTTTTCCCTCAATCCGTAATATGTACCCTCAGTCATAAGTGGAGGTGGTTAGTGGAGATCTGGGTGGGCATGAAGCTGTAGCCAATCTAAGGAGGGCAGGGCGTGGCTCGGGAATGCAGTGGGCAGGGCCTGTGCCAGCTCCACACACAGCGTAGATGTGACCAAGCCTCTGACCGTTTTTTCCCCCGGCGTCATTCACAGAGGTTTTCCCTCTGCAGTCATGTCTGGAATTAGCTGTGGCAAACTGATGCATCTGTGCAAACAGGCCACTCAGATCTGCAGGTTTCCGAGGAGAAGACTCGGATTCCAGATCATTAGATGCTGTTAAAAACGCTGCTGAAACACTACACTTTCAGTGCAGGATTCTCTGGATTGTCGAGACCGGATCTGGGCTCCATCTTCCGGTTCCTCACCTGTCCACCTCTCTGCTGAGGTTCCAGCATGCCAGCTCACACTTTCAATTTAGTGATTCATAAATCTGACACGTGCTTACAAAGATGAACAAGAGAGGTGTGCGCTAAGCCTCGGGAGTGACATTATTATCGGCCTCCTTCCTGCAGTGTGTGTAAGTGATAGAGGTGAGTTTCTGAGCACAGAGTGACACATCATGGACAGAGTGGTAGACTGTGTGATATCGCTGAGAGCTGTGTATTTTGCGTCAACGTGAGAGAGCGAGTGCTCCAGGGACTGATGCTATCTCAGTCTGACTAAAATACTCCCCCCCCCCATGAGCAAGCAGACTCCAGTACCTGTCACTCACATTCACAGCAGCTGCACTAATGAGTAGCCGCAAGGCTTTCTGGGATTGCAGCACGGCTGCCAGAGGACCAGTTATCCCTGGCCACCTCTGCGCACGGAGCTCAACATGGCAGCAGCAAGGTCGCTCCCTGGCAGCGATCACGCCCTGACTCACTCTCACAGGCAAGTTGCGGCTGTTCCTGGAACAGCGCGGAGGGAGTGGCTGGCACTCTGATGGACAGATACAAGACAGACTGCTGAGACACATCATCCTGCTTTATGAGGCACTACCACACACTACGCGATTGCGGTCGGGGCTGCTCCCAGCCGTGCTCTGATGCCTCGCTGACATCATTCGTTTCTGCCGAAAGGCAGTGAAGCGCACCAGGAGCGCTGCTAATAGAGGAATGTGTTGTGTCTGCGTTGCCAGTAGCACCTATTTTGATAGGCTTCTGTTTGTAACCTGTGTCCGCCTGCATGCAGTGGTGTGTGAGGAAGCTGGCTGATGCTTCTCACCAAACAAAACAGAAGGAACCATGTTACAAAAAAAATTCCTAGCAGCGCCCACACACCTGTATTTAATATGCCTCTGATTAGGAAGGTGTGGTCCACTAACCAATGGCTGGCTTCATATGTACATAGTTACAGTAATTGCAATAAAAAACACAAGCCCTTAATTGTTACACAATTAACAATTGACAATTGACCTGCTGTTGATAGGTTTGAATTGGACTGAAGAGGGCCCATGAAAATTTAGCATTTTAACAATTATCAAACTAAAAATCATCAAGGAGTTTCTGTTTTACCTGTATTTGCCTGTGTGTGGTGGCTGCTGTACCTGTGTTTGCCTGTGTGCGGTACCTGTTGTACCTGTGCTTGCCTGCGTGCGGTGCGTCCCAGTGTATGGAGTTAAACTCAGGGTGTGGTGACGAGCGGGGGAGGGAGGAGGACTCCTCCTGGCGGGGGGAGGCATGTGGGGAGTAAGTCATGCTGTGGCATCATCAGGCACAGAAAGCGCCAAACCCCAGAGGAATCCCTGCCTGTCAAACGTGGGATTACGGGAGAAAATGGAAACAGTCCTGCAGCCAGAGGCTTCCTGGGGTGGTCTGCAGCGGGACCGCACCAGCACACAGCACACAGCACACAGCATACGGCCATGTATCTCACATGTGCTGCTTTACGGTCTGTACGGAGGGGAGTCGGACACCAGCCAAGCTCCCATACTCCCTGCTGTTTTCTTAATTTATGTGCATTTTTCCTTTGGCTGTTTGCTGGTGCACTCCATGCCATAGATAAAAATCTCAAGATCTTTTTTAGTTTGAATCAAAAGAGTTTTTTTTAAATAAAAAAAAAGCACAAAATCTTCTCAAATGAAATTCATGTGAGAATTGAGAAATTGATGGCAGCCCAGTGGTTCAGCCTTATTTTAGTCATTAAAACCTACTGGGGCTTTGGCTGCTCTCTCTACTTCAAACAGTCTTTTTTTTTCCTAGACTATAACATTCCACAACAGTGGAGGCACCGAGTGTCATCAGGAAAGTGGAATGCAGGACTGGGGCACTGGTGTGGGTATCTTCTGTCATTTGCTTTCCAGAGTTATCCCCAAAATCAAACCCTCCTGTGTGATTAATGAACATCATCTGATCTCAGGTCTCAAGAAGCTGCCGGCATTTCCCCCCTGCCTGCTTCCCTGAGAGTTTTTAGAGACATTCTTTGTTCCGTTTTGATGATGTCATAGATGTCGTCATGGTGAACAAGGTGTTCCGTTAGAGACCCGATGGTCACTGCAGAGAACCCTGAAAGTGAGTCACCGCTAACTGACCTTAAAATACCAAACCACACAGCTGCCCCTTAAAAGGGACCAACCATTGCTTGCGTCCCTGTGGTGTGGTGGGGAACTCTTTTTAAACAGCGGCCAGCAACACAAACAGGGGACAAGGAGAGCAGAGCTCACATGGCCCAAACACACAAGAAAGGGCCCTGTGTGCCCCCCCATAGTCTCTGGAGATCAACATCGGACTGCTTTCGTACCGTGGGGTGGAACACTGCACGCTCCACTGGAAACCAGTCCAGGGTTTTTACTGCGCTTACCATGTAGCGCGCGAGGACCAGTGTGTCATTATGCGATACTGTGGTGAGGCCGATGCATACTTTTCATTTGTCTCGGTGTTAAGCCCGGTCATTTTGGATTTTGTCATACACTTCCTCCCGGGCTGCAGAAACCATAAAACCCAGAAATTGTACTGTTTACTTGTAACCCTTCAATATTGTAGCCCTCTCGGCCATAGAGGATGACAAATGCCCGCTGGCGTTCGCTTCGCTCTGCGCTGCGGCAGTGTCCCTCACTGCTAACGTGCATTTAAAGCTATTTTCTACTTACGGCCGATTTTGGGGCTCTGAGGAATGCAGGGTGGCTTGGGCCGTGCAGCTGGGAGCTCGGCCCAGGTGTGCGGTGGGAGAGTCACCTCCAAACAGACTCTGCACACTTACCCGATGCTGCAGACACTCTCGCTGGTCTGGGAGTGCTGTTAGCCTGGCCTGACACTGTTGCTCATTTGACTTACACTTCTGTTGTCTTGTGCTGGAAGTCGCTCTGGATAAGAGTGTCCGCTAAATGAATATAATATAATACAACGTCTTTATCAAATGGGTGCTACAACATGCCTATAATAGGGCATGGGCCCAGGTTCTTTAGTATTAGTTTGCGAACAAGCAACACAATTTTGCATCTTTCAATCATAAGCTACTCCAGTTCTGTGAAATTGTTTTATTTGCAAATGCACTCGCTGGTCTGAGAGTGTTGTTAGCTGGGTCTGACACTGTTACTATTTACCCTGGATGGTCACACTTCTGTTCTCTGGTGGTGGAAGTGACCTTGGATAAGAGTGTCTGCTAAATGAATATAATGTAATGTAGTATTTGCAAATGTTATGCATATAACACAGACAGTACTTTGACCTCTAGGGGTTTAGCCTGGCCTGCCTCTACTTTGTGTGTAAGATTATTCATTACACAGCCAGATAAGAGTGATTGAGGGGCGTGCATTCTTTTGTGACTGGGGTAAAAATTACACAGCAAAGTTGTGAGTGTTGTACTTCCAATGACAGTGAATTGCGTTGAATTGTGTTTAGTTTTAACTCTACATGCCATTTTTGAGGAAAAACTATGCTAACCCTCGTTGACCCGTGTTAATTTTTAACAATGTGTGGTCTGAATTCTGCGACAGTGTTGGAAAATAACTTGCAGGAGTGAAACGTTAACTCTGTGAAGAATGCGATGATAATATACACTTTTTTAGTGTTAGATGTAATACAGCACTGGCAGGTTGTTGCCTATTGATCTGTGTGTACGCAAGCGGTAAAAACACTAGCAAGCGCTACTCTGTCACAGTTCATTAACGGCTGGCATGCAGGCGTGGAGAGAGGGGGAGGTGAATTCTGAAGCTGCTGAAATCTGGACATCGGGCATACATGTGAAATTCGACCGAAACGTAAACCACCATTGTGAAAGGCCTGAATTTGAACAGCTGGCATGGGACCGTGCAGATACACCTATTACTGCTCCATTGGCCTTCCATATTTATGTAGTGAGGGGGATGTGGCATGGGTCATCCGTGATGCGAACGCCTCTGATCCAGTTCACACGTCTCTACTCTATTCCTTGTAAAAAGTCCATTGCAAAGATATTGTAGTAATCTGCTCACAGCAGACACAGCAGCCATGCAGATGCTCTGCCATCTTTGAAGCTTCATTTATATTGATAATGGTGTCCATGAGTTACTGCCGAAGTTTGCATCTTAGTACCCATAGTAATATCCACTTTGGTATGTATTTCCATGCAGTGGCCACAAGAGGGCTCTGTATGCAAGATTGGCATGTTGTCTGGATGCCCACCTTTCTGAGGACCTTAGTGGTGGGAGTTGAACAATGACTCATCAGCACCTCTGATTACCTATTTCCTCATATTCTGCCTTTTCTCCACCTTGCTTTGAGGCATCTCCTCAGTTACGTCTATCAGTATATTTTAGGGTGAGTGCGTTGTTTAACTAACGTTACTCATTCTTGAGTGAATGCTGGATACAGAGGAACAGATGTGAGACGTGAAGCAGGGCTTTCACTGTAAGGTTCTTGTGTAACATTCTTATGGAAAATGACCTCTGTGGCTCAATGCTGCGTGACCAGTCACCAGAGATTCAGATCTTCTTCTCAGAGGTGAAAGTAGGCATCTCTCTGTCCCCGTCTTGTCGCTCAGAACGTCATTGTAGCGCTTGTAGGTTCACTCAGAGGTTCCTCCTTCATGGCGCTGGTTCTTTGGAAACAATAAAACACCACTCCACCCCCCCACCCCCCCCACCCCCCCACTGCGGGAACGTCACTACGCAACAGAAACCCAAAACACAAAAACAAGTGGCAGCCCTTGGTAGCAGGCCCCCGTCCCGGCCGCGACAGATGCTTATCATCCCGATCTTCGGCACCGAGTCATTGATCAAGACAGGGAGGCTCGTTTGCAGTTCGCTGGAGTTAGAAAGATGGGGACCGAATGGAAAGAGCACACCAGCGCCTTGCGTGACTGCAGCGGCTCCCGGCACGCAACAGATGGCATTCATTTACCCCTCAGCCCCAGAGTGGGGCTGTCTGAGAGGATGCCATAGACAGCAGGCCTGGGGAGGCGGGGGGGTGGGGGGCAGAGCTGTCTGTTTCTGGGACGAGCTTACTCACACAACAATCACCCCGCGGCCTTGCGCCGAGAGCAAAACCCTCATACAGCCCCCTTTCACAAGCTGAGCGGTGACTCTCTGTGACTTTTATGGGATGTGACTGTGATGCAGTCCTGTCTGTTACAACAGGCCGGTGCGGGGGCTTTTTGTGTCTTTCCTGTAATTCGGCTTTACTTTCCTGTCACAGAGGTGAACGCCGGAGTGCAGACAGGGCTGGTAAAGTGCACACTAACCGCCCGTCGCATTTGAGTCATCACCTGCAGCTGGTGGTGCAGATGGAGAGAGAGAGAGAGATGGAGGAGGAGAGGGAGAGAGAGAGAGAATGAGAGAGAGGATGGAGGAGTCGCGGGACCGTGAAGTGACTGCACTCTGGCAGTGGCTGTTGAAATGGGACCGAGTTAAAATGTCACCAGTGATCCGCAGAGAGAAGGGCCGCTGACAGCCTGTATAAACACGAGAATTTTTTTTCCCTCTGTAATCGCATGTTCACTTAAATAGGGCTTCCAACAAATTCCTTGGGCGTTTAGTAATTCTTGGTCTTGGTTATGGTTTGTTTCCCCCATATATCCATGATGTAGGTTGTCTCACATCCCCTGGGAGGGGGAGGGAGACGGGGTGTTGAGATACATGGAGATGAAGAAAAATGAAAACGGATTTGCAAAAAGAGTCTTCAACTCTTTTGTCAGGGTCACAAACTAAGTTGATCTTTGCAAACGCTTTGGGTAGAAAGCCTATGAGGACGCAATACTGAGGCCTGATGTCTCCTCACACACTTCCCAGCATGCCATGCGCTAACACCAATCCCTCTGTGTGTCTTCCAGGGGTCGTCCGGCAGGTGAAGCCCATCACCGGCCCCAGGCACATCGTGCTGAAGCTGGCCATGAACTACGTGGTGTCCGGGGTCGTCTCCCACCGCAACATCGTCAACGTCCACATCTTCGTCTCGGAGTTCTGGTTCTGAAAGAACAGGGTCCGCCGTCTGCCCCTTCTCATGTTTACAACATCTCACAGCCCCACCATCTCTCTCAGCCTTGGCACAAATGAGAAAAAAATACAGGCGTCAGATTCAGTATGTAACAATGAAGACTGTTTCTCAGACAACAGAGACACAAGGCATTGCCTGCACAGTGTGATAGATCACCTTCAAATTTAGGGTTCCCTCTGTCTCCATAGGGATACCCTTGTCTGTCGGGGTGTACATAGACCACTCTCGCTGCGTCGTTTGGGCCATAGCTCCATGATTGCATGTCATGCTAAACCCTCTCAGATTAACAACATAAGCCTATAGAGCTAGCTCAACGTATGGCTCGAAGAAGCAAACCGAGGAGAAGTCTTTGACATAGGAATACTCCCATGCCTTGGTTTTTAGGATATGGTAATGTGATGTGAATTGCAGAAAGAAATGGAAACATAAAGATCAGCAGATGAATCGAGCGTTGAATGTATGTAACACTATCCCTCGACTGTAATGTACCCTCTCTGTGTGTAACATTCCATTTCGTATGTACCGCAGTTTATGCCTAATGATGTTATTAAATAATGATTTGTCATTACATTTTTAACAGTGTGGTATTTTATATGTGACCGGGCAGAGTGAAACATAAGCCACATATTAAATTAAGAGCGCAAATTGTTGGCACGGCCAGTTCGGCCAACACTGATGCACAAAAAATTGGTCTGTGGATTCAGTAAAATGCGTTCCATCCCATTGGTTTCTATCTAGCAGTCAAGGAAACTCAGAGCGACAGAGGAGGTTTTCTCTGAGGTCATTTTAAAGACGATCTAGGATGAACTAAAATAATCAAACATACGAAAGCTCTGAAGCTGAATATCCACTCATATTGATGGCCTTTCTCTGTGTTTGTCATGACCTAATCAATAGGCCTCCAGAGGAATTAGTTCTCCTTTTCTCACTAAATTTATATTCGTCACTTAACCTAAATCATTGCCTATTTTCTCATTGACTCAATGGGTGTGAGTTAAACTCCACAGATCAGATGAAAGTAATGTTACAGCCACTGAACACTATACTATATTACATTACATTATTGGCATTTAGCAGATAATCTTATCCAGAGCAGCTTACATAGGTTACAATTTTTACATGTTACCCATTTATACATCTGCATATTTCCTGAGGCAATTCTGGGTTAAGTACCTTGCCCAAAGGTACAGCAGCAGTGCCCCAGCAGGGAATCAAACCTGCAACCTTTGAGTTACGAACCCTGCCCCCTACCACTATGCTATACTGCCACCCTAATATACTGCCGCACTAATTAGGGAAGTGTTAAGTGAGCTCAGCTGGAGCAGACCACAGACTCCAGGGCAGAGAAGGGGGGGGGTTACGTCTGTCATGGCTCTACTGCACTGCATTGGCCAGAGTGAGATGGCAAAGGGTTGGACTCTCAGCTTTTGAGAGAAAACAGAAGCTGGACAGTTTAGGTTCAGGTTATCGCACAGTAGATGGTATTGGTATCGCAATGTGTTTTGGATTCTGTGATCTAGTGACTGTGATGTATGGTAGTATATTTGGCTTCCCTTGTCTAGTCAGTTTACACAAGTTAAATTGTGGTCGGGCTTGAATGGTGTTAAGCTCACACTCACTGGCCTGGAAGTGTTGTTAGCCTGGTCTGACACTGTTGCTCATTCAGTGTTAATGGATACACTTCTGTTCTCTTGTGCTGGAAGTCGCTCTGGATAAGAGTGTCTGCTAAATGAATGCAATGTAATGTAATGTAAGTGTGTTTGACCTATGTCTCTTTGATCTCTTACCCAGATGTGCATCTTCACAACTGGCGTGTAGTGACACTCCAGCCAGCCAGTAAGCAGTCTTCTCTTCGCCCTCATTACCGCTGTTACCGCTGGGTTCGGTGGCGGTTACGTGATGGCCTCCGTTTGTCTGCTAGTGGGATAACTGAAAACATTTGGGACGGATCTGGAGAAAACTTGCTTAAATGATTGCCTATGGAACAAGACAGAAATGATTTAATTTGAGGGCTGACACAATAAATGTTAAAGGTTGGAAAGGCACATTTTCTGTGGAATGTCAGTCTTGTGAGAAACTGCAGCTTGTGCCCCTGGTGTAAGATTTTCTGTCCCCGGGAAAAAAAAAAATATCACAAGACTGAACAGATTGAACCTCAGTAAATTGCAAATTTATTTACAAGTTGATCAGTTAGAAGGTTCTCAAACTTCACTCAGCATACGCTATCTGAGAGTGTAACAATTATGAGAGGGAAGTTGGAGAGAAAAATCTGAGCAAAGAAATGATAATAATATAGCATTTATTTCCCAACATCCCCATCAACATCCACCAATCTCTTCATTAGTTCAACAAAAAAAAGATTTAAAAACAACATCACCAAAAACCACACTGTCGAATCAGACTTTCTGATCTCTCTACACTAGGTTTCACATGAAGTACATGCTGACCAACAGATAAGGTGATTTCATTAGCTCCTGGAGAGATGCTGGCAAGCACGGTTGAAAGAATAACAGTATCAACATCACCGGGAGCCAAACAGAACTAGTGCAAGTGGAACTTGAGTTTCACGGGCAAGAACATCTCATATTTTGTAAAAAAAAAAAGAAGAATACAAAGACCTTCAGTAAATTTCCAGTCAGAACCAAGACACAAAACACAAGCGAAAACCTCAGAAATATAATAACACGCCTCCCACCAAAACATAGTTTGTTTTATTCCCTCACAGTTCCATACACTGGTGTACTGGGAGTAGGTAACGCTACACTAGCTTTTAGTGATCAATAACCCGCGAGAGCTGAAGATATCAGCTGAGCCCAGCAGGACTCGGGCAGTGGCATGACGGAGTGGTTGAGGCTGGTTACCCAGATAGTCTGTGTGGCTCAGGCCCGGGTGCGGGCCCTGCAGCGCCTCAGAACAGCACACACGCCTGGGCACCGGCAGAGACCCGAGCTTGCCAGATTCACTCCCAAACCCCGAGAGCCTCAGGGTGGGCGGAGTCTGGAGGGAACGCCGAAACATCAACCAAACACGGCATGCTGGATGAACTCCGCTGTGGGGAAGGAGACGTTAGGCAGGGCACTCCCTGATGCATTCTGGTGCAGACCGATGGCGGAGGCCCTCTGTGTTTGCGGCTTCCTGGCCCGGGTTTGAGCGTGACAGCTCATCGGTTGCCCGCAGCCAGAGCAGCCCGACAGCAGCCCTGGGTCTCTGGACACATGTGCTGTGCTGCTTCACTTGTGCAGTGACTCCTTTTTCCTGGCTGCCTACCCTGGTCTCCACCGCAACACATGTCATGGGATATAAGTGAGTTTTCTTAATAAAGTCTGGTGTATTTTTTATATTTTACAAACCACTGTTTTTCATTACAGAAAATAGAAAAAAAATTGCTGTCAGAAGTTTCTGACAGGATAGTTACTTTGTCTTATTTTTTTTAGCCTTCAGGGTTAGGTTTTCCCCACACAGCAGATGTCAGGTAAATTAGGGACAAGGGACAAAGTTTCTTTCCCTAGTTTTGACCCATAGCATTCACAGATACAGAGAGAATCACAGACAGAGTTTATTCCTGGTCAGACATATCTATGAGTTTCCTTCTGGTATCCTGGGCTGGGACTCTCCTTCTCTGTGAGAGCTTGATTGAAACTAAGAAGAATGTGTAGTGAATGAAACCGGCTGGATCTTTCAACCCAGAAGAAAAGCAAACACCAGCTTTGAAAAAAGCCTGAAAAGCTAAAAACAGGCCTCTCACAGCATGAAACGCAAGCTAATAGATTTTTAATTGAATACAAATGAATTGTTTCAAGTGCGCTCAACTGAGTAATCTCTTTATTAAGCATCCATCCATGTGATTTGGGTTTTGGAAGTTTCCAGTGGTGTTTTTTCACAAGTCCATTAGATGGCAGACACAGTACAATGGTTGCTCCCTCACCCTCAAGCGGCTTTTCATGAATATTTATGATGAGAGTTCGGGAACGTGAAGCTGCGTCACTCCGCCGGGCATGACTTGCAAAAGAAAAACCGGACATAGCTTGAGAATGAATGTGGAACCACAGAAATGACACTTCCAATATTGCTTCATGAGTGATCGGTGAAGTTCACAAAGTTTTCTGGTTATAGACGCCCCGGCTAATCGGCTAGGGGGTTCCACCTTGGCCGGAAGACGCACTTTAAGCCCAGAGTGTGACGGTCCATAAGTTACTGCTCCAGCCATAACCAGCTTCCCCTGGAGCCGCGTTAGTGCTAAGGCCAGAGCATACAGCAGGCAACTCAAACGGAGAGAGTCGAGGACTGAAAATAACCCCGCAGCTCATGAAAATTCAGAGCGGAGGTTCTCTGCCATTGCTCCCTCTGAATATAACAGCGCATGCAGTCCTTGTCCATCGGCTCCTTTGCAAAGAGCGCTGTGTGAAGTCCATTCATTCCACGCCAGAGCTCGGGTGAACGGACGTCAGACATCTCGACCAAGCACTGAGGAACCGGGAACCTCACGCAACACTTCAGCAGACTGCTGAGAATTACCGGACCTGAAATAGACAGTGACGTCAGGTCGTAAAAGTTGCTTTTGGTGTGGGATGGCAGAGACTGCTTTAACGTTATTTTATTTATTAACTTTTATTGGTTATCGTATATCAAGTTTCACCCATGTTTTTTTTTCACAAGAATAAAACATGTATTGTTTATGGGAGAGAATATTTGACAAATGACATACTAACAGAGGTTGCAAATGGTAAACAATTCAATACTGCAAAAGAACCCTCAGAAGACATTAAAGTCTTTAATGGAAAAAAAGATAGACATTGATTCATACCCATTGTGAAACACAAACTGTAAAAACATGCATTTAATTAACATGATATTCAAGTGCACTTTTTTCTTCTCAAACAGTGCTTCAGTGTAAGAAATAAAAGATGGAATGAATTCCCATCTCTGGGATCAGTATTTTGTGCATCCTGCTTTCACTTAGAGAACACTGAAAGACCCCCCGCCCCCACATTAATAATGTGGTACCAATGAAAGTTTGGTAGGGAAGCCATTTCACTCACCTCAGGAAAGTGGAGGCGAGGAGACAGACAATGCAACATGAATTATTTTGACTTTTATTGATATCATCTGTTAATAGGCTTTATCCATGCTAGCTTGAACTGTCATATGGTGACAAACTAGGCTATGGTGGATAACATTTTGTATTTGGAATTTTAAGGTCAATTTCAAGGGGTCAAAGGTCAAATATTCCCATAATAGATTTTCTGCAAGTAAGCATGGATTCAGACTATATTCACTGAGCATATCCACAAAACCTGTATTTATAGCAAACATTAATTATCATTTTGCCCTTACATTTTTTGACTAATAAAATGTAAATACATGGAAAATTGGATTTTTGTCACAATTCCAAGACAGGTTAGACTAGCTCCTAGATATTGGGCCTCAATTCACTTCAGGTTCACATACTCAAAATACATTATTTCTGTCTCAGAAGACCTTATTATCATGGGGTAAAGTCATGCTTGTTCAGGGGACTCTGGTGAAGATCCAAATCTAAAGAGTTACTACCCTAGACTTATGTGTCACACTGTGGCTGTTTAATCTAGCGTGATATTAGACAATGCCGTCAATTTTTTTTTTCTGAAGGTCTTTTTCACCTTTGGCTGGTCTAGCAAAGAGTCCAATTGCTTAACCGATGAGCCCTGGTCTCCCACCTCACACAACAGAGACATTACCACATTGCTTAAAGGGAATAGCCTCTCACAGGGAGCAGAATGGAGGTTTTCTTCTGACCTTCAAGCCAAGCTACCCAATTCGCTGTAAGACAGCTCAAACACAGGTTAATGACAACAGTTCCTTTGCATGCTCATTCACAGCTCCGCTGACATCAAGGACCAGATGACTGCATGGTGTCAGCTTTCTTTGTTGCAAAGACAGCCTTGACTTTGTTGCGTCTCTCGGTCCCGTTGTTTTGTCTTCGTCGCCGCACACGCCCTCGTGTCCTCCCTCGGTAGACCAACAGCGCCGTCTCACATGTCCTCACTCCTCCAAGTGTCCCCCACAGGGGACCAGAGCCAGATTGCAGGAATTCCACCACATGAAGACTTTTGAGTATAGAAATCTGCCCTAGTTCGGGTGTGAGCACTGGGGTTTCCGTTGCAAGTTAATGTTTTTATATGTGGTTTCAGGGACGTTAATTGTTTTGAACTTGCCCTGAACAC
This sequence comes from Megalops cyprinoides, assembly GCF_013368585.1. Classification (NCBI taxonomy): domain Eukaryota; kingdom Metazoa; phylum Chordata; class Actinopteri; order Elopiformes; family Megalopidae; genus Megalops; species Megalops cyprinoides. The sequence continues at coordinate 21,744,183 of NC_050605.1, forward strand.
TTCACACTTTGCAATTAAACACACGTTGTAAGTGAAAATTGCATCAAGCACTAAAACCATTGTGTACGGAACTTACAATGTGTGTTTAATTGCAAGTGTGAAGTGTTCAGGGCAAGGTCAAAGCAATTAACAGAAGAGATTAAGCTTCTTGTGGTTTGATTTCCCTTGTGGACAAATTCAGACATGGGACATCATCCTGTTAATATGTGTACATCAGATTTATTAGATGTAAGAAGTGGGGGAAAAAAACCAGTCTGACAGCTAAAATATGGCATATCTAACAACCAAACAAATAAATGATTGAGATTTATAGTCATTAGATGTGGTTTAGGAAGCTGTTCTTTAGATTCGTTGGTTTATACGTATGCAGCTGCCTGTGGAGGGGTGAAACAGAGCAGCTGATTTATTTTACTCTGAAATGTGACACCTTAAATGCAATGAAGTTCATGAGCAGTTGTGTCTATAGCATCAGACATCATGAGAATCAAGCCACATCTCAGTGCAGAATGTCCTCAGAAATCCCTCAAAATGGTTCTCAAATATTTGTATTGAAGTTTTAGAACCACTCATGCAATAACACAATATGAACAGCAACGCAAACGAAATCAGACATCATAGCAGTGTATCTTACAGCGGGTCTGAGCTGCCAAAGAAATCATGCAAGATTGGGACACTGCTAAGGTCTATGATTCTGAAAGAAAGAAACAGTAAGGCACACTTATAATAATGATATAAATTACTCTGCAAATCCAAGGCTGCTCTCTTTCTGCCCTCTTTCGAAATGTGTGCATGAAGTCTCTTGATTCTGGGAAATCCTATACGGTCAGGTTCATGTTTCGTTAAAAGTGTTCGAAGTACCGCAACTCGGGGACGCACCACGTGTTTTCTTGCAAGTCCCGCCCTCTCGGTGATCCTGTCCAATCTGAGCCCAGAGGAAAAAAGCGGAAGTTGGTAAATTTAAGGGAAAAATATGGCGGCGCGCACTGGTAGCATGTGAGCTCCGTTGCTCGGAAGGTGCAAGTGAGCGAAAAAGTTGCATAGAGCTTCTATCATGACCCCTTAGCTACACATTCTTCAAGTCTGACGAGCAATAATCAATACTTCTAAAATATGGTTTTTAACGTATAAGCATGCGTTGAAAAGCAAAAACTAGGTAACAAACATTCGCTACCTAGACTAGTGTACAGGACCTACTGTTGATAATCTTGGTCGCAGTGACAGTAAATACCACCGTATGCTAAAGCTTACTCTCAAGGAAACGCTAATGTGGTGGAAACTAAAATGACTTTGGATGACTGTTAAATGGCTTTTTAGCTGTACGAAAAGTTTCCTTCAAGGGGGTGAAATAAATTGGCAGGTAGCTAGTTCGCTAACATGGAAAGAAACTGCTGATGCAGTCAGTTTGCGCTATTTCTGCTCCGAGTAAGTGTTGGTGTGCTTCAGCAAGCTTAGTGCATAACACAGACTTTAGTAAGGGATGTGTCTAGTCTGTTAGAACAGTGCTATGACATGTTACAGGTACAACTTGTATAGCTGGAGTGGCTGTATAGGTAGTTCAGCCATATCTGCTTATTTACACCGAACAGCATCAGTTCCACAGGTCATGAGGAAACACCTGTGTGCTGTATGAACAACTTCATGGCTCATGAGATACTGGAGTGTTCTCTATGTTTGCCTAGACACCCTAGAGCAGAGTTTCCCAAACCTCTCCTGGAGGACCCCTTGTCCTGCAGGTGTTGGATCTCTCCCTGCTTCAACACAGCCGATTTAAACGATCAGTTTGTTATTAAGCAGCTTCAGGAGTTCATAAGTTGATCATTTGATTCAGCTGTGTTGGAGCAGGGAGAGAGATCTAAAACATGCAGGACAAGGGCTCCTCCAGGAGAGGTTTGAAACGCTGCCCCAGAGGAGTCCTGGTTCTCAGTGCTGCTGATTACATGCCCGACCAACTTGTGACCAGGTAGCATGTCACATGAAAACTGAATGCATTTTCCATACTCATTTGTCAGAAATCACTTCAAACAGCAGCAATGCTATGGTACATATAGAGTATTACACTCGATTTACCCTGAAGTTAGCTTTCTGTCGTTTGGACGTCCACAGTATAGTCACTCTAGTAGTGTGACTAGAAGAGGAATGTCATGTGCGCTATTCTTAATACTGACCCGTTTTCTCTTTGACAATCCATGGTGCACAAACCAAGCTCCATCCGCTGTTTCAACTGGATGCATTAAGAGTTAAAGTTTATTTCACTTCACATTAATCAATTGACTAATGTTTGATACTGCTCTTAGTTTGTGTAAAGACTATAAATATTCTTGACAACCTTATAGTCAATAATAATAAGTGAAAAGGCACTTGAAACTGAAAACTAGTTTGAACTGCCAAAGCTTCACCAATTGGATTGCTGAAGGTCAATCCAGTTCATCTACCAAATTGTCCTAGCATTGTCCAATATACACTGCAACTGCTATGTAATTGAGTGGATAACTTGGATATAGACAGAGACAGCATCTTTTTAAGATAATGCAATTTTGAAAGGAAGAAGTAAAAGTGAACATGTTTTCAAAGATATTTAAATCATTCAGAATGTGTTTGTAGAAATACACAAGGAAACACCATAAGACTTTTTACTCAATTGATGCCGTTCCAACAATCCTGTTTAAACCTCTTCCATGATCATAAAAAACTTAAAAAACAAAATTATCTTCTGAAGAGGAGCATAAGTTTAGAACCAGTTAAACCATTCTTAGCCTGATTGCAGCATTCATTGTAGGGTGTCTACTGGGAATTTGGCTATAACCAGGTTACAAACACATCGACACTTATGTAGTGCCACCAGCTGTGCATGTAATTAATGTCATGAGCATCAGGCATTCTGTTAGCACTGCCACCCGTGTGCACAATAGTCTGTGTCATGTCATATGTGCTGTTGTTTCATCCAGAGGCACTTAATCATTGTTTGTTCCATCTCATCTTAACTTGGGCACGGAATATCAAAGATGACATATGGTTTGGATTGGAGAGATCTGTCAGTTGCCTTTCTAAGTTTTTTAGTGCCCCCCCCCCAAATGATGATCATTCCGCGGCATTTTTTCCAGGGAGAAGACAACAAATCACCAAAACAACAGCTCTTCACAGCACACTTTAGCTGTGTTTTGACAAAAAGAAAGAAGGAAAAAAGAAAGAACGGACTTTTTTTTTTCTTGGGCCGTTCGCCATTGTTCCAAACCACTGTTTCTGCATGCAGTCCAATGGGTGAGTTCAGATTGCTTCAGTTTATCTAACAGTCCTCGAACAGCGCAGCCCAGAAGCGGCACGCCCCAGCAACGGCGCTGCATCGGAAACAAAGCGCCGGGCATCGGCGGCGATCACACAGTGTTCTCTCTTCAGCGCTGTCACGGCCTGCCCTTTCCGTGTCCAGCTTTCCTGTGTGCGCTAGTGTGTCTTTATTTGGTTTTCCAACAGTCTCAGAAAGGCAGGGGTCGTCCCTCTGAAATTAATGAACGCAGATTCTTTGAAGCTGACAAATCAGCATGAGGAATTGCAGTCTGAAGACGAACGTGGCAGCAGCGCTGCTGGTAATAATTGATGCTTTCAGATTTATTTTGCAAAAGAGCGAGTCGGCCCTCTCTGTTCCTAGCAGCCAGGGAGAAATCCATCAATATGTTTTTGTTTTGGCTCCAGTATTCACGCAGCGAGGGCCGTTAATGTTTAACCTCGGGCCTGTGCCGGTTGTGCCGTGGCCAGATCGGGCCCTTTATAACCGACGCCACTTTGTCACCCCCCGCGCCCGCGTCTGCACAATTCCGCTGTCAGTTGGTTGATGTAGAATTCTGTGGAACGGTCGCATTCCGTTCAGCCTGCAACAAAAGAACAAAGCCCTCCACCTCAAGTCAACCCAGGGTCCCAGCACTGGTCCTTAGCCCCATCACCCATGAAAAATATGTCAGTGTGGGGCATCGTTTTGTTCGCACTGAGGAAAAGAGAGGGAGGGATTCTTCTTTTGTGGTGTAGGAGGAAAACAGTGTCAAAAGTGGGGTGAGTATTAATGACCAAATTATACTTTGTTTTGTACCCTCCTCAAGCATCACCTTGTGACCTTTAATTCAGCTTCAGGGGAAGAGGGCCTAAGACATTAAGTTTCCAGTTGGGAGAAACATATTGTGAGAAGACCGTCATCAGCTTCACTTAAGCGGATTTTTAGAACAATATCTTAACACTTAGATCATGCTTATTTTGTCAATATCCTGTAATGAATGCAGTATATGCTGTAGGCAACTAAGCGGGGTTCACAACAAATATGCCAGTTGTCACTTCCATTCTGTGTATGTGAGTTAAGGAGGTGACATAGTAATCATTCTCATGTTTTCATGCTCGTCTTACACAGCCTCTGGAGCAGTTACGAACAATACTGGCTTATGGTGCATTTTGTGTCAATGGTAGCGAACAGGAAAGCCCACCAGCTCCACATGATTTCAAACCTTTTACTGTGTAGGCCAGAATACCTTGTTTGGTGGTAAGGTGACATTAATCCTACGTGATCCCGAAGACCCTGTCTATGTACAGAAAACCAACGGTCAGTTTTATAAGTTTCCCTAAGATTTATAATAAGCCAATACAAATTAACAAATGGCATCAATAGCTTCCAGTTAACCAGCGAGATGAGTATCTACTGAGACTGGATGAATTGTTGCCGTATTAGCTAGCTAGTTAGTGAATGTCTTAAATTCCCAGTATCCTTTGCTTGGTGAGCAGGGGCCCTCTGACAAGCAACAGGCCATCAACCCCAGGGGTATTACCACTCATACAGTTTGGGGGGGATTTAGGCCGTTTCTCGTCTTTTCTTTGTTGTGGTCTGTCGTTTACCAGCAGTATGGCAAAATGAAAACCACACCATCAGTTTTTGTGTTTTGTGTGACTATTGCACAGATCCTGTTATCCTGCTGGGCTGGGTAGAAGGGGGTTTTTTGGGGAGCTGTAGATTATTTCGCTCTGACAGTCTGGAAAAATGCTTTCCTTTGTTAACATTAAGTGAAATGAGCCTGTGTTGTTTCCTTTTTTTAGTTATGTTGTATTTGTCTGTCATATTCTACTCTAATTGTGTTTTCAGTTTTTTATTTATGATGGTTTCATACAATGACATTCCATGTTCGCTCAATCTTCTGTGATTGTGTTTCAAAACTCCCACAACGGACGAAATGATGGTTTCACTGCAGATTTAGCTAATGACAGCCAAGGCATTTACTGGTAATGGGCCCATAAAAAGAAATTGATAATATTATCAGTGTGGAGCAAACAGGCGGCGGAAATAAGGCTCTCAAAGGAGTGACTTAAACACACAATCAAAAAAAAAAAGTGGAGAGCAGCCATAAGCAGATAAACATTTATTAGTTAGTGCATGCTCACTGAGTTTAAATGGACTGAGGAGTGCTGCTCAAGATGAATGAATTGTCTTTTCTCTGTTTAATTTTCCTTGAGTAACAATTGTCTATTTAAACTCAGTATGTGTGAATTAATATGTAATACTCTCCAGCCAATGTATGAAGACAGAATGGTTACTTATTGGGTGAAGGTAACAAACGGTGCTGTTTCAACAGTCTCCTCGATTTGTACACTTTAGATATGTGACAAAAATTAAGTCACGCTTCACTTAGAACAGATTCAGAAGTGGCTACTTTTTGGGACTTTTGAAATAAAAAAAAAAACCCACTGAATTATAAATGAAGAAACAAATAGCAGAGAACAAAAAGTTGGTTTTCTCGTAAACCGTTCCCGCAGTATGCTGTTCGCTTTAGGACCACGGTGCACATGTCATTGAGTTCGGTGGATTCTACCCACAGGCCCTGTCTCTGCGCTGTGTGACGTCACTGGAGGACTGCAGTCACCCCAGGCACACAGCTTCCAAGAGCATCAGTCCCAGAAATCGCAGCTTGTTCCGGAATCATCTGCCATCACAATTAGCGCTTATTTGTTTTTTGCGTTTGTTTGTTTGCACGGTTTATGTCCTCTAATAAAACTCAGACGTTTTGGTAATTCTCAAATGGATGAAAAGTGACTCTTTTGCGTAGTTTTGTTTATTTATTTTTTTTTGTTGTTTCATTTTTTTTTTTTTGCTTGTACCCATGGAAAAATCTTCATTATGCTGAAACTACTGTAGTCTTTTTTTTTTTTTAAAGATGAAATGAAAAATAGAATGACTCTGGCTGATGTTGTGCCCTACCACAATTAAGTGCAGACTACTTGTGCCTCTGTGACTGCACAAATGGAAGAAGCCTGCAGCTCTCCGCCATGCGAGATCTTCCCAGGATATAACAAAACAAAATAAAAACTTAAAAGGATTAGGAATTTGTCCAGTGTTGCCCGACTTTACCCAAGATTACAGATGTTCTGTCATTTTCATGTTGTACTTTATTGCAGAGTCAAATGTGCTCTCTCTGGTGAATTCATTCGGGTTTGATGACTGTCATTTTATCCCTTTGGGATCTAAAGCGCTGAAATGTTGTTTATGCGTTGGATGTAAACGCAGAGTTCTCTCTCAGGAGTGCTGTGAGCCAGGCCGCATCTGTACGGAGAGAATCACATCTGTCTGTGTGATCTCCTTACCCCAGTTGTCCTCTGACCTTCAGGAGAGATCAGACTGTTAACATACCTGTGGAGTGTCTGTGATATTCATTGTTAAAGATCTGTATTGAGGGGGCAGTCAGATCAGAAATAAATTAGTGCTTGTTAAATACCATGTATGATACCTTACCTTCATGACCAAGAGTGATGCTTCTAAAGTGCTGTTAGCTCAGAGGCTAATCCCCTTCATGACCATCAATATTTGAATAATGTAATTATTAATTCTAGTAGGCTGTATCATAAGCTAATACTTAATTTGACTTTATACATCACATTTCCATCAGCTTGTACTGTACATGCCAGGTTAGTTAGCTGGTTAACCAGCTACATATCAATCATTTCCTTTAATGTAACTTCCGTTACGATACAGATCCTATTACCATGAAAGTGATGGGGTGTTGTTTGTCCTTAAGAAACAAGTACATGCACAAAAAATGCCAATAAATGCACAAGAAGAGGCTATTGATATTCTTTGACAATTGTTTGTTATTATTTCTGTTGTTGAGAATATGATATTTGAGGAATTCCAAAGTTTTCATTTGGCCAGTAGCTCTTTGTCTTGCTTCGCACTGACCTTGAGGCAGTGCTGACCACACATCTGGCCATAGGCTGTGAGGGTTTATTGGCTACTCACTGGATCCCCCCTCCAACCAATACAATCTCACAGGGCACTGGATGGATCTCCCCTGGGTGTTCCTGGGCTGGGGATCTTCCTATGTGAGGAGCCGCTGAAATTCATTTTGAACCTGAGAGTGAGCACTTTAAAATGTGTTGTTTCGCGCAGCTATAGAAATGGCTGGTTACTCTGTGATTAAGTGTACTTCCTCTCATTCAGCTGGGATATGGGATTCTTCCAACCGTCGCTCAGACTTCTCAGAATTCAGCAGCCTATTTCAAGGTAAGTTGGCTCTTTCGTTGAGTCTTACTCAGCCAACTTATTGCCAAGAGCATGGTTTCTGCACTCTTACTCTAATGCAGACCTATCCTTATTTTTATTGGTGGACGGTGTGTGGCACTGTAATTGCAGCCGGGGGGGGAGGGGGAGTAGGGGAGAAGGGTTGGTATGAAAACATTGTGGGTACTGAGCAAACAGTGTGTTTTGGGCTGGCCGGCGTGGGTCCCGGGCTGTGGCAGGCAGGACGGCTTTGTCTCGGTGATGTGCCATTCTGCCGAGAGGGATGGGGCTGTGAAGCCAAAGCCCACACCACATAAAGCACTCGCGTCGGGCACAACAATAAAGCACATTGTGTCCTTACAGCCAGATACTGGATGTTCTTGTGCAACAGCGTTTTTTTTTTTCCTTTCCCCTCAATGTCGGACACAGATCCTATTGTGGTAACCCGCAATCCAGATGTGGACGTGAGGCCCCCTTTTGATGATTCTGTCTGACTTCCCATTCCTGGTAGGGGCCGAGGAGGCAACCTAGCGGAGAGGGCAGAGCCGTAAGTCCTGTCGCGCTGCAAGTATTATCACTGTACATGAGCTACGCCCACTCAGAATCGGAGGAAAAGAAATATTTTCCTGGTGGACTCTTTATACCGCTAAATGGGCAGCAGTTGTGGAGGGAGGCCTTCTTTTGCACTACATGCAAAATATTTAAGCGAGGGCTCAGCCAAGAGGGAGAGGTCAGGGCGTTCAGTTCTCTAATGACTGCTGCTGGATACTGAGGAGGATCTGACTGCAGGAAGATGCTTTCTTATGAGAACGACCTGGCTGAGGAGGCAGCTCGGCCTGTAACGTATATTACACCTTCCAGAAGCATAATCCTGGCGGTTTTCATCAGATTACCCCCAAGTATCAAAACATGGATATGAATTTTGAATTTTTCAACATCTATTACGGTCCAAGTGTTTCCCCCCCGAAAGGAAATAAGGTCATCGCTTTGCCAATAAACAAGTCTGCCCTGTGAAGTTATCATGATGATATTCCTATTATGCGATCATCGTAATCCTGGACAGAGACAGGCTAAGGGACTCTGTGTGGAAAATATGCAAGAGGTAAACATGTGGAACAGTAATACATGGCGCACCTAATTGTATGGTGTTCACCCGCTGGTTAAAAATAGGGAAAAAGACCACACAGTTTGACTCAAACCCACAGCACTGAATCTAACTCTCAAAAGCGATGACCTAGCCCTAGGCTAGTTGAGCTAATTTGACATTTCAAATGAGCCAGCTCTATTTTCCATAAATTAGGACAATACAGAGATGGAGCAATGCTACAGTAACATCACATTGCATTAATTTATCAGATGCTCTTATCCAGAGCGACTTCCAGCACAATAGAACATAAGTGTTTCCATTCAAGTTGAGTGAGAGACCATGTCAGACCAGACTTAACAACACTCCCAGACCAGTAAGTACTAGTTTGGGGTAGGCCTTCCGTGGGGTGCCAGAGCAGTGAGCCTCTGAGAAAATGAGTCTTCTTATGGTGGGTGCTGGCAAAGGGGAGCCTGGTTGCTTCACACGGAGCCGCCCTCCTCACTGGGGATGTAAGCACCACCACAGTCCTGCTAGCTGTGCATTAAAGGTCTTCACAGTCCATCCTTAATGCGCCTCGCTTTTGCAGACAGTGGGTGAAAGTGAGTGGGAGTAGAGCTGTCAGGGAGTCACAGGGGTTTGAGAGGAACTCCCAGTAAATCAGTACACTGTTAGCCTGGGAGAGCTGATGAGTCGTGACTCAGAGCATCACTGATTCGAGGATGTTTTATTTCTCGGGATCACTCTCAAAAGTCCAGAAAAACTGTGCAGAGTTTCAGATTTGCTTTGCCCGAGGTGAGGTATGTTGTGAAGAGAAGTCTGCACTGCAGAAAGCTGCGGACTCAGAAGACACAGAAACAAGACACTAAGCTTACAGTAGCTTTGAGACATGGAAGGCTTGGGTGAAGATTTATGAAGTGATAAGTATAGCGCTTGCCATTGGAGGGTAAAGGGCCTGTATTTCTACACTCAGGATCTTTCAACAGCAAACAAAAAAAGAAGTGATGTCTGTAGGCATCTGTGGCTTTTGGTCCGTCGTTTGCCAGCCCATGTTTAAAGACCCACCCCCCTCCACTGACACGTTCAAATTAGCTGCGGTCAGAGTTTCTTCAAATACACATCAGATACACACAAATACCTCTCCCCACCTCACCTCCCTCCGGGGCCGACCCATGCTAAACCACACTTCGGGGTCACGCTGTTTTCAAAGAGCCAAGCCAGACCCATAATTTAGCCTTTGTTTCCCATGTAGCCTCAAGGCCTCAAATATAAAGATGCAGGCAGCACTGGGAAGGTCACTGCAAAAAAATTATATAAATATATTATATATATATATATATATTATATATATATATATATATATATATATATAAAAATGGACATAACTTGAAAGTGTAGTGTTTTAAGCAAAACTAAAGGAATGCTTTCTGTGCGTGTGTGTGTGTGTGTGTGTGTGTGTGTGAGAGAGCGAGAGAGAGAGAGAGAGAGAGAGAGAGAGAGAGAGCGCGTATTTCAATCAAGATGATGACAATAAAAACCACTCAACATTACACCCAACATTTGTAGTCCATGTTTTGGAACGTTAGATCTCTATTCTTAAGTTCAGTGGTATTGTACGCCACATTCACATTATTGTCATTTAGCAGATGCTGTTATCCAGAGTGTTTTTTTTACAGTGGGTTACAATTTTATCCATTCATACAGCTGGATATTTACTGAGGCAATTCTGGGTTAAGTACCTTGTCCAAGGGTACAGCAGCAGTGCACTAGCTGGGAATCAAACTAGCAACCTTTTGGTTACAAGTCCTGTTTCTTACCACTGTGCCACATTACTGTAAAACTCCCTGGCGGGGCTGTTGCCCTTTATTCCTGACTTCATCCTTTTCTTGCTTTGAGTGAGCAGGCCTCTCCTCTCTGAGGCCCACTACAGTAAATGATTTATGAAGAAAAACGCTAGAAGCGCAAAGCAGAGAGATGATTTTTTTTTTTTATGACTTCATGAGATGAGACCATTCTAACAATTAGGCTACAGCTTTCATTGTGTCATTCATAATTTCTTTCTATGATCTTGTTTATAACAAAATATGAGAATCATCCATTTCATTCTTCTCGATGGTTAATCCTTACTTCTCTTTATTTGTGTGCCATAACTAATGAGTTAGGCTGAATAGAACCCATTTACATGAGATTGACGCCCATTCTTGGAAGTACATCCTGTTTATTTTGCACGCTACAGCTGTACTGTGAACACAGCACAGAGCTCGCCATGTTCCAGAATGCCTCGAGTTACTTTCAATGCTAAATATTGTACTGTGTGGGCTATTAGTTTACAGTCTGGTATAATCTAATGAGCTGATGTTTACTTCATTTGTCTACTTGACTTGCCTTCTGTGTCAATGGCTTGTACTGTACTAACCCGACCATGGCTTAGTCCTGTGCTTGAATTCTCTTGCTGCATGCCAGGTCCCTTGTAGTGCCAGGTTTCCTTCGTGTCCGTCGATGTGGGAACACACTTCACACATCGGTATCGTTTTACAGGACTCTTCCAGTTGTATCCATTATAACAGAGGGGAGGAGAGAGGGACTCTTAACTGAAATGCAACCCGTAACTTCCTCAGCAAAAACAAACCATTTCCTGTAAGCGCCGTCCTAAAAACGCACCATACTCCGTAATCTTAGCTTCCTAAAGGACGTTTTCTTCTTAATGACGCCGAAAATTCTGGGTGCACTGTTGCAGCTGTGGGAGAGGGTGAGATTCGGGGCATCTTCTGTCAGTCTTTTCCGGGTTGTATCCAACAGGCTGGCCACAGGCCACACGGACTGGCCTTCATCACTATCTGGTAAAGATCCACTCCTGAGGGAGAGCTCCATCATCTCCCTCAGTATCACTGATGATGACTAATTCAAGACTGTTCCCAAGTTCCATCATCACTAGCAGTACCACCATTTCCATTTATTGTAAAAAGTGTAGCTCTTTTCCGAATGACAGTTAAGGATTATTTATTTTGGTCACAGAAAAAGATTCTCTCTTTCATCTGTTACCTCAACAAGGGTACAATTAGCGAACCTATTCTTCCTAATCAGCAACTCAGCACGTATCGGGCACTCTGTTCTTTCCTTTCAGACGTCTTAAATCAAGCTATTTTTCAGTAGTATTTCAAATTCTAGGAAGCCTAATTTTTTTTTTTTGCATCATTTTCCTTATGAATTGAATTATGGACTGTGATGAGATACAGTGCAGATCTGTCCCTGGCCCTGGCTGTTTCCATCTTAAAGCACTTTGCACCAACAAGTGCATTTCACTAATGCAGTGAATGTGGACTTCTGTGTTCTAGCAGCACGTTATTATTTTTCCTTTCTCTGTCAATCACACAGGTCTTCAAATACCTCTCCATGAGAGGCTGTACTGACATCCATTTTCACAGCCAGAAAGGCCTCAGCTCCCTCTGTCTGAAACGGAATCCCCATTTTCTTTAGTTTTTGCTTCCTGGTCCAGCCGTAGGCTGTGGGGATGCAGTGTTTCGGAACCTCCTGAAACCAGGTTTGCGAGCGTGACATCTGGAAGCACAGTTTTCCACGTCTTTCCATGTAAGTGTTTATACTCGAGACCACTGGCAATTCTAATCTTGTCATGTTTTATTAAGGCTTCTATTAGAGGGCCTACCAAGCAGAGACCGACATAGTCACACGTAGAAAGTACCACCGCTAAGACATCATTTAAAGGTTGGCCTTCTAGGTATAAATAATCCTGGGGTGCTTTTAAATTCATAACCTAAATTTAGGTGCAGTTTGATATTGTTTGAAGCCCTCTGACTCAGCGGGCCTGTTTCAGGTCTCCATTCATGGTTCTGTACCAGCTCAGTGGGATTGCCGAGAACAGATTTAAAGGATATCGTTCATTCTTTTTCTGGATGAACACAATTTGGTACCACGTTACTTTGTGCAGTTTTCGCACAACTGTTCAATTGCCACTGCAGAGAAAATGAAGGCAGACTATACAAAATATGTCCAAGTAAATAATATTTACCGTATTGTAGTCAAACATTCCTGTACGCAGTACGTTGTTGGTGCCCTACAGTAAGTGTTTATTTACAATGCATAATTGCATCTTAAAGTGCCATGTGACCATCGAAACTTGAAACCCACCATGCGCTTTCAGATTGGAAAAATATGTTAATTTGCCTTCGTTTGTGAATTTGTTTGTCTGCAAGAAGTTAGGAGCCAGAGGATTCTCACCAAAGATTTAACTCTTATTTCCCCCCCAAACAAACAAAAAGTAGGCATCTGAAAATGGTTCCCATGCTTTACGCAGTATATCATATTTCTGTATGTTTAAAAAATGTTCTAGTAGTCATATAGGCAGGCCTTTGTGTTGTGCTAGACAACAGGAACTTAGAGTCTGGCAAAATGAACCTTAAAAATGGTGCTCAGTATCTACCAAATTGTTTTTGATTTGTTTTATCAATTTTGAAAGCTAAAATGTTTCATAATGTCATAAAATTGAGACTGTTATGAAAAGGTCTGCACCAGTGTGTACATTGAAGCTATTTGTTATTATCGTGTCTTTGTGTCTATAGTATATGTAACCTCACAGAGAGTACCCATGACTGAAGCGCCTGTAGTTTTTTGTGCCTCAAACTCAGTGAGAGTGCCAAAGATAAAATTTAAATTATAAATAAATTAGATTTTTAAAAAGTGTATCTTTAAACTGGAAGGGGCTCGTTTGCCATTAACAAACTAGCGAATAGCGCTTCTATATTCTGTAAACTTTATTTCAAAGAGGGTACTTGTGATTGCATGTGAAGAATGTATGTCAAAAGGAAGGCAGCCATTGGTTAACGAGTTGAACTTCAATGAGTTGAGTTCAATTAGCCTTGTTTAAATACAGGTGTGTGGGTAATGTACAGACATCCGCGGGCAGGTGGGCATGTGGGCTTTTGAGACACAGTTCTTGAGTGTGCTTGGGTTTTTTTATTTTATTTTATTTATTTTTTTTTTTTTTCTTGGGGGGGATGTCTGTGTTTGGTGCACAGGCAAGCACTGGTACACTCATGTGTAACACAGGCCAGTAGTTTCCTGCTTCTTGATAGAGTAGATGATGCAAGAGTACTAGTTAACTCTGATTTCATGTGGCAGGTGCCTTCATGGTATGGCGAGATTTGACTCTCAAATCTCAGTGTCCACTCAAGCCACCAATTGCTTAATTAGCTCTCTTGTCCAAGGTTTGGGCAGCTAGAGGACATGGGGGGGGGGGGGGGGAAGTTAAATTAGCTCATTAGTGACAGTATAATGCATCATGGGTGGCTTGGTGTTTGTGTCATGGGAATTGGCAACCATGTTTATGCCTGTATTGCAGAGCCATCTCCCATCTTTTGTATCAAAGCAAGCAATGCCATGACATAAGACAATGCACTGCAGTATGAAATCAGTGACATAACAGAAGGTTTGAGTTATGTTCCTAGATTTGTCAGATGTTCAAGTATGCCTGCGTTAATTGCAGGTTTTAAATTTAAGCATGAGCGTATGCTTAATGTGACAATGAACACATTGCTCTCTCACTGATCAGTGGTGTAAGGACATTTGATGTACATGCTACACATTCATTGGACAAGAAAAAATGTGTTTTTGCACATGTGCAACATATAACTTGCACTGTCTACAATAAAACCGATTGCTTTGTTGCAACTGGCTCCATGTGTGTTTAGACATTTGAACGTTTCTTGCAGCTAAGAGTAGTAGTTTACTGATGGTGTGTCTGTGAGAATAACATTCGGCTCATTTTAAAGCCCCACTAAAACAAACTGTTCTTCTGCAGAGTCTTCTGTTATTGTGCAAAGGTTTTCTGAGGATAGTATCAGAATTCACCTTCCCCCTTTTTTCCGCAAATGCTGTATGTTTATGAATTCTCCAAGTCTAGGAACGATGGTCTGTCTGAGTGGATGTTCTCAAGAAATGCCCCTGTTATACCACTGGAGATTTAGACGTTTTTTTAATATATACTGAGCACCTTATTGAACTGAAATGCATGCATTTCATACTTTTGGTGTACTTTCTGTGGGAACTAAACTTGTGTCAACATAAATTTAGCCAGTTGAGCCACAACCCTGAGGGATATGGTTTTACCAAAACTTTACTAAACTATACTAAAACTGCCATAACCTATTAGGTTTTGATTACACTGCCATTTTCTGTGCCTTCTAGTCAATACTATGCAGTCCTATCCAGTGACCTGAAGTGGCTGTCCATTGTTTGTTTTATTTTTTCAATTTTACAGAAATTGGTCATGCATAGTAATGATTACCAGGCTAATTACTCTCCCCCCCCCCCCCCCCCATGAAGTCCACAGATGCCTGGTGATGTAACTGCAGAAGGTATGGATGCAAAACAGATTGCTCAAAACTCGAGGGGCCTTTGTCTTAAGGAGTTCTCGCAGCAGAATATGTTACAGCCCAAGATGATGTAATAGGACAAAGATGTTAGTATGCACCTCCTAGTCTGGTGCTACTCCTCATTTGCCATGATGTTCTGGTGCCTGTAGACAACAAATGAATCTATACCAAATGAGAATTTTTTTTTCTTTGTTTTATTTTTATGTTTACAACTCAGATCTTTCAGCTTTCCCAGATTTTCATCTGTGGCAATGCAGTCATTGTGGTCATTATGTTTTTAAGCATGCAATAAATTAATGAAAAATGCATGCTTCAGCGGAGTTTAGGATGACTCCGCTTCTCCCAGACAAGACACATGTGCTTCACAGCTGCATTCTGACACCCAACTTTTTCTTTAAACAAAAATTATCTTTTTAGGGTGTCAACAACTGTTACTGTAAAGCTGGCTTACTTTCTGTTAATATCTTACTGTATTTTACTGGAAGGAGTAATTATGTTTAGCGTTGATGCAGACAGACCCATTTTGATGGTCTGAATGCATTTGTGTGATGCAAACCCAATTCTCAAATGCAAATTGAAAGGCACAGCTAGAGCAATTGTAGTAATTTTGACAGTGCATAACACCTAGCACATGCTATAGCTCAAGCAGCAATGAGTTGCCTTCAGGAATGTGTAAATGTGTGCCAGCCAATCAGCATGCATGCCACATCACCGCTAAGTGCATTTGCCGATGTGCCATGCTGTGGTGGTGTTTCAACAAGAATGAACAATAACATGTTTGATCAGCTCTGCACATTTTACAACACAAGGCAAGTGGGCTGGGAAGAAAGCTTTTGGTGAGTTGGAGGAGTGAGGAAGGTGTGACTGTCAATGATGAATCGGGAGATGGGCCTCATTACCTGTAAAAGTGTGATTGCCCAAGCCCAAGTAACATTTTACCACAATGTGATCTTTCAGTAAGTTGCCAGGCCACTTTATGTAAATGTAAACACTACAACAGTAGCCATTCCACCTCTTTACCTCTCTGTGGTTGCGACAGAGGCCGTTTGATACTTTGATGCTTGTCTGTAACTCGGAGTCGTATCTCGTTCTCGAACGCGCTGTCCTGAGTACAAGGAGGGAACAGTGTAAATTTACCGTTTAAAGATGGTGTATTTTGTGTCATACTTATACCCATGACTGAGAGGACCCTCTGAGGCATAGCCAGTCCCTTAACTAATGAGGATGTAAGGGGTTCAATCTGAAGTGTGATGTGAAAAAAAAAAACTAGAAAAGAAATGAGAATGAGAGTTCACTCTGGACAGTTAATGGACATGCAGCATGTGCACATATAGGAGGAGGTATTTTTCTTCCCTTTCTAAAAAGTCTTGTCTCTAGTCAATCAGAGACCTTGCCAAGCCAAAAACAAAACCCCAGATGGTTAAATACCTACATGGTGCACTGGATACATCTTGAATAAATGTCTGACTTAAAGGAGTGACTCAGTAGTTCTGTAAGGAGATGCTTGTTTTCTGCAGGGACCTTCAGACTCACAGTAATGAAATTGCAGTGTTTCACCTCCACGGTGGTCTACACCTATGGAGGTCTGAAGTCACACAGTGCAGGAGCTTGTCTTAAATGCGGAGCAGGAGACGACCATCGGTCTGTGTGGGAAGAGGCCTTCGCTGGGGCATTGGCTTCCATCAGTGTAGTACAGCCAATCATGTGAGTGACTGCCACAGAAAAACAAGGTAATTCAGTGGCTCAAAGTATGACCTTTTTTTTGCAGTTCTGGCAGTAAGAGAAGCCAGGCATGAACTGGAGAACTCTGCGTTGCCATGCGCCAGACACACAACTGTTAGATGCATCGAATCGAAAATGTCAGGAAGGGCAAGATTGTGCGACTTAGCGCTTTGCCAAATGGGCTCGTTTTTCACACTCTCAGGCCAGGTGAAAAAAAAAAAAACAACCGTTAAATGTTATGTTTGTAACTGAATATTTCAAACCATCCCCATTAGTTTGACCACTTCCAAATTCCTGCTACCGTAAAATCTCAATGAACATGGACAAAACAAACAAACTGATATGGGGGTCTGAGGGGGAACTGTAAACCTGTAAGCACGCCCTCTCTAGAGGAGTGGATGGACATTGGCAGAGGTACTCGAAGTGATTTCTAATTGGTGATCAGGGTTTCAGTCTTGTGTGCTGGCAGATGTACTGGAAGTGACAAGGTCCAGAAGAGCTGTAAGTCTGACAAACAGCAGTGAGCCACCAACCAGAGAAAAGCGGGCCTTACGAGTACGAGAGATTTATGACGCTGCTTTCATGCATTGATACTCAAAAGTTATCATATTTCCTGTTCGATGGAATTTGAAAAAAATGAAACGCCATACTTTTGGCATGTCGCGTTGCTGTAAGTCACCCTGGGTGAAAGATGTCTGCCAAATAAATAAAAAAGAAAATAATGTTCAGACAGCTGAAAAGTTTCAAAATAGCACCAAACTACTCATCGTTATCGGCCCCTGACACAAATGTGGAAACTGACATGCAATATTTCACTTTTTCTGGTGCTGTGAAGCACATTTAGATTCAAACCCAGTGAGGAATTTTTGATAGTGACAATATACTCAGCAGACTGTGTTAGCATCCATGGAATTTAAAATGTCTGCTGCATTAAAGGAATCAAACAATAAGTTGAACCCTATCACAGTTTAACCTTAAACTAAAAGGTTAATGTTAGTTTATTCAGGGAAAACGGTGAGGCCTTGATTGTGCTTATATTGGGAAAGGGAGAAGTACAAAAAAGAGGCATTTTGAATTGGATGGAGGTCCAGACTTTCTGCTTCTTTCTGTGGGGAGGAGCTCTAGGTTGAGAATAACAAACAATCAAGGCAGCCCACAGAAGTAGATGAAATATCATTCAAGGATATCGCCCCTTCATCTCTCACTCGGGATTCCACTGGAACCATCTCACCACGGCCCGCCTCCAATCTGAGCGCCGACTTTGGACCACACGATGTCTCGGTGCTGGAAAACTGAAAGAACCTTAATTTTTTCACGAAACTGATAGACTGACTGACTACTGCAGACACTGACCTTTTGAAGGCTGAATTATTCAGAATCACGTAAAATGTAAGCTTTGCCTTGTGGCCCAAATAAAATTTAAAAAGCATGCAGTACGGTACATTAAACATAATAATTTAAGATGAAAACTCCAATTGTATTTTTAGGTTGAATAAATCAATTTCAGACATTTATCACAGCCTCCTGTTTTAAACATTAATTTTGGTCTTTTTCCACCACCAACATGTTACAGAAATGTCCTGCCTGAAATTTCAACTATTTATTAGTCAGCTATGTATTTTCTGATGAAGACTGAAAATCGCAGATATAGTAAATTGCAATAATATTGATGTTGTACCTTAGATATGCAGTGTGTGTGTGTGTGTGTGTGTGTGTGAGACAGAGATTAAATGATAAAAACCTGCTGGGTGGCCATCATTGTGATTTGTCATTTAGCAGATGCCCATATCCAGACTGATCAAACAATATTTCCAGGAGTCCTGCTGTCTTGCTGGAAAAATGTTTACAGTGTTGCGGAAAGGTAATTCCAATCCCAACAGCAGCAAAGTTTAATCTCATATGTGTTTTTCCTGCAGGGCTACAGGAAAGAGAGATGTGTGGTCCCAGGTTCACATATATGTTTTGACAACAGTAAAGGCTTGAAATTAGTTGGTAAACAGTGCAACTTGGCTGCAATGTGAAGTTATTTTTGAAATAACAGTCTGCAGACTTCAGCTTGGCGCCATCACCCTGGGAGGAATCTCTTATAAATACAAAGCAAGGCCAGGAATCTCAAGAAGACAATGATTTTCCAGATCTGAGAAAGAGATTCGTTCACTGACGGTTCTCTCCTCTGAAATAAGAACACAATGGAAGAAAGATGAATGGCCTTTTATGCCACACTGAAAATAAGGGCAAATCCAAGTGGTGGAGCAGAAATACAAGATGCTCAAAAGACCATTGAGGTGCCAGGAAATGGGAGACTAAATTTAACCTTTCCCTGCTCAAAAGTCCACAAGTTTATTAAGAATAAGAAAGCATGGAGCTTAACGAAGCCACACACAAGGATCTGACCTGGAACAGCAAAGAACAATATTGCCATACCTGCATCCAGGCGCTCTTAATTTCCTTACTTTAGGCTGTGGTTACTTTCTGTCACTTAAAAACTACTCTCTGGTTTGGACCAGGAATTCAAATCTACCACTTTGACTTTGGAAAGTCAGACGCATTTTGGCTCTGCCGTGTGAACTGCCAGGTCTTTTCTTCTCAGTGTGTGCTGAGACCCGGCTCTGTCACTGATGCCTATCATTTCCAAGTCTCCGTCAGGGCACGGAGCCTTGTAAAATTTACAGTTATTGATATTGAATAAACTTCTAATTTACAAATGAAAAAGAGGAGTTTTAATGATGAGAAGATGACTCTAACCACAGGCCAGCTCTGTGAATGTGCTGGCTTGCTTTTGCAGAGTCAGCGCGAGGGTGCTAAGCAATCTGGCAGATACCAGCGTCTAGATGAAATCTACTGTTCATTTTAAAAAAAAAAAAAGTCTTTTCTGATCGAAAACACTGGCATGGCATTTTTGTGCGTGTTGGGTTCCAAAGCTTACAGTGAGTTTTCAGATTCTCGCATGTGCCAAAGTGCCAGAACGGTAACAGAAACCGGAACGGAGAACGAACACGGCCTGGAGATGATCGATCTCTCTCTGGTTCAGCAGATTGCATGAATTTTACAATATACCTACATGCAATATTTACATTTATATTTATTCATTTGGTAGATGCTTTTATCCAAAGCGACTTACAAGTGAGGCATTTATTTTTTAAGCACCAACCACGCTGTTAACATGATATCTCTGCTATGGTTCTTCAACAAAAAAAAAAAAAAAACAAAAAAACAAAACAGATGCCACACAAATTTAAAGATACAGATCTGAGTAAAAAACAATGTATATGAATGTGGGTTTGGCGTGTTTGTCGAAATCATTTGTGGTGCTTAAAACAGTTACATTGCTGCATGTAATGGATTTTGGTCATTGCAGTGCTGAAGCCTTGAATTGATGCTATGGAGAGTGAAAGGATAGAAGAGAAGAGTTTTCCAGGAGGCCTTGAGTCTCACATGGGACATGGGCATTCATTCTGAGATGACCTTTGACCACAAGGCATACATATTCTTGCAGGATTACCCTGAGATACTGAAGACAACTGATGGAAAATACATTGCAACCTGTGTGTTATATAGATTCACAACAGTGTGTCATACACTCACAAAAAGTCAGGTTTAATTGTGGTACACCTCCAAATAATGATAATAGGTTCATATCAATTTACTGTGTCTCAGTGGAACAAAATGGAATGGTTAGAAGCTACCCTCTTGATCAGATGAAAAAGATGTCTCTCTGGAAGCGTTCCGCATCCTTATCAAGATATCAGTGAGAGATGAGGTGGGTTAGGTCCAGTATCCGTCAGCATTGTGTGCAGGAGAGGTGAGATTGTTTATAAAACACAGGAGGTCCCCCTGAAGAAGGTCCCCCATAATTCCCCTGTGGCTCTAAACCTGTCCTCACTTACCTGTACACTGACACTCACCTCACCTGTGATGCATGCCCTACTGCCACGGGCACGCAGCCATGTTCTCCTAAAACAACAACCAGCCCCCCTCCCCCACCCCCCTCCTATTGCCTCGTCTCTCATCGCCCCCCTCTGATCCAGCGTCTGGGACCGAAGCACCTGAAGCTGCAGTCTGGCGCAGGTATGTTCTGCTGAAAAGGTATAATAAATCATTTCTCCTTTGTGCCCCTCTGTCTCCTGCGCTAATGTGTTTTTCCCCTGTCTGGCCCTCAGACCTCTTGAAAGAAGTCCACTCCCAGGGCCAGGCGAACGACAACGTTTCCAAAAGTGCTCAGGGCGTCTCTGTCAGCCCCCCGTCCCCACCCCTCCATCAGCCTCAAGGCCCTCCTCACCCATGTGACAAGGAACCTGTGTCATGCCAGCGCATACAACCTCAATGCCAAGGGCAGGACAAGCACAGAGTATATTCATACTGCTGGCTATGCCGAGATCAGAGAAACCGATTAAACCAAGTAAGAGCCTAGCTGAAGCCCAAATTAAATTAACCTGCTTATTGTAAATGTCACTAAAGGTGGGAATTTGAGGTTCCCACCTACAGCTCCCAATTTTAAGTTCTGTAATTACTCAAACAAATACAGACTTTAAGTTATTGTAAACAGGGGAGAAGGTAGGATACAGTATGTGTGCAGTGATGAGATTGATGGCTTTTCTCTCTCAGACATTGAGGATTGTTTTTGAAGCCGCAGAGGGTTTATTGATGATCTAATTTATTCTGTCCCTTTTCAAACAGAATGGAGGTTTTGTTTAGCAATTTCATTTTTAGAAGTTCAATGCCGCGAGCCAAATAAAAATCAGAAAAAAAAAACTATTTTAATAAAACCTTGAGGGACGGCGGAGTCCAAGATATATATTATCCATGGAGACATAAGACTTTTAAATTGGATCCACTTTGTTTTTCTCTTTGCTGCTGGTGACCAGAATCTCGGGGTGACCATCGGAATGCTATGGTTTGTGTTCCGCGTCGGGACGTCAGTCTGAGCCCGTTCTGCGTTCGGCACACTTCCCCATCGCAGTCGCGCACACACACACGCTGCTAAATCCACAGGCCCGGTGGCTGGGAGCCCTTACTGACAGTCCCAAATCCGCCTCCCCTCCTGTCTGCTGGGCCGCAGGAGTGCACGGCCGGGAAAGACAATGGGACAGTCTGATCTGGGGATTTACCGGGGGGCTTTGATTAAGGCCGGTGTTCTCGGCCGGTTTTCCGTGACCTCTCATTAAAAAAACTTCTCATCTGCCCCTGTTTTTTTTTCCTTCCTTGTTCATTTTATGAATGGCCTGAGAATGGATTATGGGAGGTGCTTTGTTTCCAATTAAACTTTGCTTTGATTCCAGCATTCGGATACATTGCAGGAGCTTTAACAAGCCTGAAAAGGCTCACCTCAGTATCTCACAATGGATAAGGCATAGCAGTGGAAGGTCAGAGGTCAAAGGGCAATCCTGAGAGGTCAGGGGGAAAGCTAGTGTGGAGCTGTCTGTTAAACTGTGTAATCTCCCTGGGAGTTACCCTAAGGCAATGCTCTCCTCAGTGTCCCCTCTCTAGGCTCTCCCTGACTGAGAGTTTCTTTTTTTTGTTGCTGTTTTTTGGGAAGAGCTTTACTTTCTTTCTCAAAGCTGTACTTCTAGAAAATTAATTAGCAAAATTTACAGCGTGGCCCTCCCTCACCCCATGTGCATTGGGTGTGCTATCTCGAGCCAGCCAATTTCGAATGCCTAACTAGCTGATACCGGGTAACAATTAAAATTCCATCCTTTGGCTGGCGTTCCGCGGGCTGTCAGGATGTGAATAACTCTCCCTGGCATGTGCCCCCTGATGAGGGTATTATTTAAATGGAAAAAGAGTCGCCTATTCATTATTTGCATGCACCCATCACCGGGGCACAAAGCACAGATAATGAGCGGGCCAAAAGGCTGGCAGGCAGCCACTTTCAGTAACGGCTCCGAGCCCCTCTCCCGAAACAGGGCGGCACAAGAGTGGGGCGGTGAACAGTTTTGCCGCTCTGGCTTGTCAGCAGGCCTGTTTCGTACACAGCCCGTTTGCTTTTATACTGTTACTGATATTTTTCCCCGCCAGTCCATCCTGTCTGGCTGTCTGTGTGTTTGAATGTTTTTTGATCTGCCTCCATTATGAATGCCGTTTGGCTGTTTTTGCTAAAATAGACTGCTAGGTAGTGTAATAATTGTCATTATGTAGCAGGTGGGACTGTGTTTTAAAACAAATACACTTTGAGGAAATCATGTAATTCTTTTTTTGTCGTTTTACATGGCTTCATTACACGGAACACACAGACCTGCCATTTCACAAAAATGTCTCATTTTTTTCTGCCCCCCCCCCCCCCCTTCTTTTTTTAAGAAAGCACTCATCCTTACCAACATACCCAACATCAAGGCAAAACTAACTGACAACATCCCTTCAGGGTAACCACTCTTTGAATATGTTTAACAGCGGAAATGCAATATAAACAGTTTTAACTCCTATGCTAGCTTATACCAGAAAAAATACTTCCATTGTGTGGAGAACAGTTCCAGGAGCTGAAATGACAGGCTGATATGTAAGCCTTATGCCCTTATGTTCCACATTAACTCTACCATCATCTCATTTGATGCCATGCAGTTTGTAGGTGCCAGGATTTTAAACAAAGCTTTATAGTTTCACATGGAGCTTGGACAACAGAAAATCATATCAGCAACAAGATGCTAAATTAACTTATGGAAGGCTATGTATGACAGGTGAATTCTGTTACCAGGATAATTTTAAATGAAAGATGATACTTTTCTTTTGCAAGAGGTCCAGTAGGTTAGATCAAGGCAGCAATGATGATGTCTGCCATCTGATGCTAATTTAAAAGACCCCTTGACTCTGGAAATGTAAAACACAGGTATAAATAAACACAGCACATTACCAGGTCAAGGAGATTTGGTGACAGGGCTATGGGCCACCAACATGTCTGACAGAGTAAGGGTGTGACATTTTCAGCACTGTAACTTTTCCATAAACAAAAAGAAATTAAAAAAAGACAGGGGAAAGGCCCATAATTATGTTGACTTATGTTTCTTTCTTGTTTATGAAGTAACCACATTGAGTCATTGTTTTCCTTTTAATATAAATTTCTCCAGTGCAAGTATCCTTGTTTTGCCGTTACTTTTGTGCTTTTCCATGTATGCTGTCCACTTCTGTTGTGCTACAAAAGCTACATTTCACCTCCCTCTGTTTTTGGTCATTATTCAGTACTTCTCCCTCTCCTTACTCACCAGCATTGTCATTTTTCCTCTCAGGCTGTGCTTGCTGACCTCTCAGTTAACATCCAATCAGATCAGTGTTCTTCCTTGCTGGTCAATATCATCCAGTGGCCTACTGATTGGAAGTCCTGAGCTGATGACATCACAATGTGCTTGATTGTGACACAGTCAGACTTCTGCTCTATCCCACAGTTTCCCCAGCCACAGTTCAAACCCAACGCATGTGTGTTTATGCCACTGAGGGGAGCAATTAGGCCACAGTTAGCAGACACTACATCCCACGAGTGTTGCTACGAAAAAAGAGAAGAATCTAAAGCTTAAACCGTGAGAGTAATATGGTGATGTACCTGTGGTGTGCGCACCATGAACACTGAAAGAAGAGACCCACTCAGAATCATTCCCTCCAGGACAGTGAAAACCTATGGATTTTTCTCATAACTCTGTCACAAATCGGTAAGATGCCCCACCTCTGTGTGGCAAGTGTCCAAGGCTGTATATTCCAAATCAAAAAAAAAAAACAAAGGATTGCAAAGCTCAATAGTCAGTGCTGAATTCATTGAATGGTTGGAGGCAAAACTTTATATCACTATCCAACAAATTGAACCTTCTGCTCAGGTCTGTGCCATGTATCAAGGCCTGCAGCATGTATAAATTAGTGTTGTTCTCAGAGAAAAGCTCTCCCTGATAGCCATCGTATCTGGGCAGGGATGCAGGGCTTCTTGCAAAGTAAAGAACTGCATGATTGTCTTGTAGCCGATTTAATTAGAGCCGCTCCATCCAGAAGGTCAGCGGGGAGAGTGATACGGCTCGAAAAGGGGAAAGAAAAACAGGTTTTTACAGCTTTTACAACGCCCTGAGATGTGATAAGTGAAATCGAGCTCACTGCTCTGTTTTCCATTGTGCTGCAGTGTTAGAGAAATAAAGCATAAAGATGCTGGCAGAGTCAGTGTCCATTCATTTCCTATTTATTTGAGCTGGCTTTCTGACAACGATGGCATATGGAGGATTTATATTGCACAGGAGTATTGTGTGAGGGCAGTTATTGGGGAGGCATTATTTTTAATTATCTTTGGAAACGCATCCCTGCGGCGGGTGCGCTGCTAGCATGAAATTAAAAAGCAGTATTTTAAAGAAACTGATACAATTCGCGACGCGGGCTTCTCTGTATTATATGTTATTAACTTCATCAGCCGTTTGCAATGTGGTTAAAGGAAAATGAATTCTATATTTCATATAGTGAGCTGCGCGCACAGCACTCATCTATGCGGCTTTGCAGCTGGGCAAATCGGTCGTTATGTGTTTGACGCTCATACACTCCTGCCACTGGGCGAATCAGTCGTTATGTGTTTGACGCTCGTACACTCCTGCCACTGTCTGCTGCAGTAGGCAGGGAGCCAGCTAATGTGGCACCGTAGATCACCTGCTACCTGAGCTCAGGTGATGAGCGCCGGGGTCTCAGACTGATGCCTTCACCTGGGCTAGGTAGTGTGCCAGTGGAGGCATCTCCACGCCCGCGTTTCTTCGGCTAGTAATGCCTGCTCTTCAGCTCCCGGCTCCTCCCTCGTAACTCGACCTTAGCTGACCGGGACACGTGTGAGGATCTTGGAAGTGTGCTGATAGTTGGGTTTTTGAGAAGGGGCATTGGAATATGTCATTTCGCTAACTGAATTAGCTGATGCTTTGATAAGCCTGCAAAACTGACATCCTATAAAGACGTACGAAGTGGAAAAAGTAGCATGAGTTTTTTTTTTTTTTTTTTTTTTTTTTGGTTGTTTACAGTAAAGCTCTCAAATGAGGTTGCATGCAGAGTCAAAGGAAACTAGGGAAGGTCTGAATGGTGTGAATTCTTTTGGCTTCCTGGTTCTTGTTCAGGTCAGAGAGATGAATGGCATCTCCCTCATGGCCATTGAGACATTGACAGAAACAATGCCTCTTTCCCTGGCTTTCACAGCATCAATTATTTTTTTTTTTCTCTGTGGTCACAGAATCGATCATCTTCCAGGTCATAGCTGCTCAACCGCAGAAATGTGCGGTTGTAAACAATACGGTGTTTTTCCTAACAGGTATCATTGCTTCATATATGTATGTGTCCATGCTCATAGGTTTATAAAACAGTCACGTGACTGCTGTTGGTCGGAGGTGAGAGGTCACAAGATCACATAACAACTCCTGGCTTGCCTCTTTGACCTTCAGTGCTGTTCAGCTGAATGCCCGCCTGGAATGAGGAAGTGTATTCAAGTAATAGAAAAGCTTACTCAATACCATGTGGGCTCATTCTCTCTCTCCGTTTGGCACTGTAACCATTAATAATGTCTTTTTTTTTTCCCCTGAGAGATTGAATATTTTAATGCCAGTTTAAGACCCTGTTGATATTGAATTATAGGCTTGGATGCTGACCCACTGTGAGAAACTATGCAGCGGAGTTTGATGGCTCTTTCTAACGCCTTGTTATGCGTGTTAGATGCTCGACGAGTAAGCTTGCATTCTTCGAACAGCCGCTGCTCAACCTCTGCTCCCTGGGTCCTTTCTCCGTGCGGTCAGGAGTTATTTTAGCGAGTGCTGCGCGATGGCTGAGCTCTCGCTCTTTCTCTCCGCCGGCAGATCTTGGACGCTCTCGCGTTTTGCGGTCTGGTGTCGCCCCCCGAAGGTGTCCGATGCGCTTGGACGTCACGCCCGGCTTGCGTGCCCATGGGCAGTCCTCCACTGGGTCCTCGCCCGCCGCGCGCTCAGATTAACGGTTATCAACCGCTCAGCCCTCGGTTTTCTTGGACGCTGGTTTCGCACTCATTTCGGCCTTTTGCTTATGTTTCAGTTTGATCTGGCGTGACAGCCTCCTCTGTGAGGGACCGCGTTGAACTCTGAGTTTCCGGCTATCAGCTGCGGCTAGTGCAGTTATTTATCCAGTGGGTTTACAGCCCTTGTCATTACTGTACCGTACAGGCTTACAGCCATAATGCAAGCTGCTTCTTCCACATACCTGTACCACACCTTCTACAGGTCTATAAGTGTATCCAGTGTCAGACCAGGCTAACAACACTCCCAGACCAGTGAGTGTGAGTTCATCCCTATTCAAGCCCTACCACAAGTTAACTTGTGCAATCTTGACAGAAGCCAAATATACTACAATACAACAGTCCCTAGAATCAAAATACATCACAATACTACACATATAATAATACTAGAGGTATCGGGTGTTAAGGGGCGGGGACTGACGAGGGACCGAGATGCAGTCCGAAAAGGTGGGTCTTCGATAGCACACCTTCCACAGGTACTTGTGCGTTTTAATGGGCTTTGCCTCTCAAAAGGTAGAGGATAATTATTGAAGGATCAGCTGAGGAGCTCAAGACGGATCCTACTGCTTCCCTCCTCATTCCTTCAGGGCATGTCTTTAGATGCTCCGGAAAAGATTAAGTGTTTTTTCCATACTTTTTCCATACTTTTATCTTTTGTTATAATATGTACATTGATATATGACAATATGTTTATGTGTTGTTCTCTGAAACTGAGGGAAAATGTCAAAGTCAAAGCCAAAGTCAAAAGTCAACTTTATTGTCAATTCTCCAATATGCACAGGACATACAGAGGATTGAAATTGCATTTCTCTCAGGCCCACGGTAACAATACAACAGTTAGACGTAACGCAGTGACACTGAGAGACAAGAACAAGAATTTTCACAGATATACAATAAATACAAATGGCTCAATAGCACAGACATAAATAAAAATGTGTGACATTTGTGACAGAAACAAGCTACAAATATTTACAACAAGGGCATCAAGGCACATAGTAGGTTTAACATGTCCGGTTGGTGGTAAAAAGTACACACTAATACAACGCTGATTAATAAATGCTAGTGTGTATTCAACCAAGATACTTTGCGCTGGTGTCAGAGAGCAACCAGAGTGGGCCTTAAGGAGCGTGTTATGCAGTACTTAGTGTGTTGTAGGAGCCTGGAGCGCGTGTGTTGTGTGTATGTGTTCCTTGCACTGTATAAGCAGAGGGATCGATTCGGAGATGACAATGGAGAGAGGCCCAGCCAGAGCTTCACATTAAATAAAGCAAGCGGCTGGGTCCTGCCAGACGAGTCAGCAATACCCCTCCAGAGATTTCACCACACAACTCAAACATGATAAATCCTAATAAACCTGTCATATAATGCAGACGGATTTCCCTTTCGATGCCTGGTCATTTCCTTCGAAGCCAGCTCAGTGCAATCTCTGCTCAGTCTCTTGCTGACACAGTTACCTTTCATCACAGAGAGCCAGACACCTCTCAATGCGGCAACTGACAACCCAGTGAACATTAACCCTTCAGACCCTGAGCACAATTTCCCTATTTCTACACTCCTTCCATTGTTTTTCATATTGATCCTTACAAGTACCCATGCTCCCAAGTGTTGCATTTGATTCTTTAAGAGAAACTGAGGGTTACAGGTACAGTATGTATGTACATGTATGCAAGTAATCTCAGTTTGACATTAGCACCTTCATAAATAACCCCATGTGGCAATATGTTCCCATGCTTGCACTGAAACCACAGAATCATTTGCGCTGAGGTTGTTGGATTTTCCTATTGCACATTTTACACTCATGTGTGTACAGTACAGTGTGTGTGTGTTTGTGTATGTGGACTGGACTGGACTGAGGGAATAGGGAAGGGTGGGAACTTATCAGTGCGGTGAGCATTTGTATATTTCAGTCTTCCTTCCAGTGGTAAAATTAACACACTGCATTGCCAAGCAGAGCTCCAGGCTTAGAGTGATTACTGAGAATCCTCTCTCCATCTCTCACGGCAATTGTGTTTATTTGCATAGATAATTAGTACTCTACTGGAAGTGTGGCCCTGTCCCTCCGGCCAGAAGCTTTCCTTGATCCGTTTGTTAGTTTTCTTTCTCAGCGCGGTCGTGTAGTCTTGATTGGTCGTATTATGGTTGTGCTCAGCTTCCTCTCTCCAGCTTCCTGTTGCTGCCGCACACATTTTGGACCTGACCGCTGTGGTGAGGGATGAACCTTTGAGATTTTGGAGAGAGGGAATGGGACGGGCCCGATGTAAATGTGGCGGCCGGCTCAGCGCACAGCCTGTCCAAATGTTTCGCGTTCTCCCGGGAATGCTGCCAGTTTAGGTTTGAGATCCGGAGGCGCTCTGCAAGGTTGTCTTTTCTTGAAGGATGAGCTGATGGTCTGACTCTCTGTCCCTCGGATGGAACTTCCTGCCCGGGGTTGGAGGTTGTCACCACTGGTTATCGTTGGACTCGCTCACGTGGGTTGTGTGTGTGTTGGCCAAGCCACCCCTGGCAGCTAGCGTGTGTGTGTGTGTGAGTGTGTGTGATGAGGGAGGGGCTTCAGTCCTCCAGCTGAGACTCTATACTCTCCCTTTTTAGCTCCTATTTTGCTTTCACTTTTTTGTTGTCATTTTTGTGGGGCCGAAATCAAAAATTCTGTCAGGAGTGTGATGTAAAACTATCAGCTTCGGCATGTTACCTAGAAACAGATTTGGACACTGAAATCAGGAGAGTTGCCAATTTGTTTCTTTTTCGTTATTTCCTTTTTCTTTTTCTAAGGGTACAAGCATGGATGTTGTTAAACTTGGACTCCGTAGCGGTCCAGTCTTATACTGATAATGTATACCTATAATGTTAATGGATGGGGGGTCCTTCTCACTTAACATTGGCTAGTACAGAAGTCCATCAACTTTGCCTTTGCTACAAAATCATGATCTCATAATGGGCAGCGTTAAAACACCTAATATGAGAACAGTTCCAGTATATGGTCATGATGAATGCTGTTCTTGATTGCATTAAGCAGCACAGAGCGTCTGTCCAGCACAGCAGATGAAGGGGATGCAGAAGATGACTCCCCCTCATACCCCTGCTCCGCCCATCTGAGTCTGTGAGAGACGAGGCTCAAACCCACGCGAACGGTGCCACATCGTGCAGGCGTGTGGGCACAGCTTGAGACAAGGCTCAAACCCACAGGAAAGGGGTCGTACCATACAGGCATGTGGGCACAGCTCGAGGCGAGGCTCAAACCCACAGGAAAGGTGTCGTACCATACAGGTGTGTGGGCACAGCTCGAGGCGAGGCTCAAACCCACAGGAAAGGTGTCACACTGTGCAGGCGTGTGGTCACAGCTTGGCCCTGGCACCCCGCCTCACTCCTTGGGAAGACCCTGGGAACCCTCCTAATGGAGCTGTCAGAGCAGGGGAGAAGCCATGGCTTAAACGTCGGCAGAAAGACTGACTCACAGCTGTGGGAGCAAAGTAATTCACCAGGGACCACAGACAGATAGCGTCTGGTAATGCTGCGCCTGCCCGTTCGAGTTTTGCTGGGTAAGTAAAACTTGGTGGCGCGCTGATAGGCGTATGAGTTTCCGTGTGATGATCTTGCACATCATGTTGCGTTATTTTTGCCACATCTTAGACACAGCGTGTAAGCTGCTCTGGATAGGAGCGTCTGCTAAGTGACAGTAACGCAATGCAATGCAATGTTAGTGTCTGAGGGCTTCAGATGATGCGGCGGGAATCACGCCCTTGACCGACTTTTTCTTAAACCGCCCCACACCGACGGTCAGGCCCACAGACGGTGAGCGAAGGGTTTGGTTTATTCAACGGCAAACAGCTGCTAAAACATTCCAAAATTATTTTTGTCTGCTTAACCTGGAAATGCAGGAGCGGTTAATAACATCAACTGTGTGCTCGCCACTGCCCCCCACCCCACCCCCCCCCGGAGACACTAGTTATAATTAGCCTGACTTGTGTGGGAGATTTCCATTGCTGTGAGCAGGGGCGGTTGAGTAACCAAAAAAAACCCCCATGTGCATGAAGGTTTTCTCTCAACACGACATACCGATGCTTCTGTTGCGTTCCATGCACGGCAGTCATCAGCTCCAGACTTGCCTCATTGCCTTTCCGATCAGAGACCACCATCGCCAGCAAAACAAACAAGCGAAAACAAGAGACCAAGAGAGAAACTGAAAAAACTGTTCCCCGAAGTGACGGTGGCGGAGATCGCCTGACTCTGAGGTCGTGCGGGACGTCCTCGGTCACTCAACAATGTCCCGCCAGCCGAGGAAGAGAAATGGGAGAGGCGAGAGTGTCACCTCTCCTGCTGTAGCAATGAAACTGGCCCACCCGTCATCTGCTGCTTGTGAGACACAGGGATAACCTCTCTCCTGTAAGCAGAGGGCTTTGCTCCCGTAAGGATGGGTACGCCGCATACCTCGATATGCCCAGACACGACTGAGAGTGCAGGTGATGATGAGACTGTATTTGAAGGAGGGGAGGTGTGTTGAGATAGAACCAGCCAAGCGTTTTTCCTCACAGCCTGCGGTGAAATGCTCATATTAACAAAAGGTTGGTCAAGCGGAATTTGGGCTCAGCGTAATCTTTTGAAGAAATGCTGAATAGAATAGATTGCTCAGTTCTACTGACCTACAGTGTAACTCTAAATCTCAGCTTTTTCCCTTTGGCAGAATGATCCACATGGCTGCACTTCAGCACATATAGTTATCTGTATGATATCAGTCAGAAAAGATGATATCTTTGATTATCTGGTTATTCAGTTGCTTCCTTCAACACTAGGTGTCGCTGTTGTGCCTGGCTCTCATGGAGATAAGCCCAGACCTTCCTCTTCCTTGTGCTCTCTACAGCACGGGGCCCAGGTAACTCCCAGCTAAGGCCTTGGCACAGGACTTCACTTGTGTTCTTTCTCTAAAGGTATGCATTCTTCATTCAGCCAGAAACTCAAGTCAGTCAGTCACAGACCTTTTAACACTGAAAGCTCATTTAAATAAGCTGAACTCAAAAATTACATGTCCAGTCACAACTGTGAGGTTTCACTATTGTTCAAAGAACCTGAATTCCTTTTGATCACTTCATTCTGACATTCTGACCGGCCAAACATGCAGCTTTCATAACATTTAAACAACTGGGCTTTTATATGCTGCTCACGAAATCACACATGAATCAGCTGGCCTTTGGCAAGAAGACTGGCAGTGATTTCGTTTTATCCCAAATGTCTTTGATGTGCGGTGCTTCGTAATTACTCAGTTAATTAGACATTTCTGTACACCCTTCGCTCAGATTTGATTAGACACTGACAAAAACTTTGGTTTGGGTGTTAGACGTCTCATATATATTCTATTAATTTATTATTTTTTTATCAGGGAAAGAACAGTGGAGGAGCCTGTGATTGCTGTCTATAATCAGGATGTTGTGAATTATTGCTGAGGATGGGCACTGACTGTCTGTGCCCAGTGTCTGATGCAGATGCATTTTATGAGCTGTACGTCTGCATGTGTTCATCTGGGAGAATCCTTTAGAGGGAGGCAGCCTGTAGAATGTCAGGAATCTCATCTCCTGCTGGAGCTCTTTGAGTCTCAGAACCCATCTGATCTCCCACGTTCACCCAGCCCACCCTGTGCCTCTCTCTCTCTCTCTCTCTCTCTCTCTCTCTGTCCACCTCTCTTTCATCTCCCCCTCCCCTCCCCTTCCCTCTCTCTTTCTCTTTCCCTCTCTCTCACTCTTTCTTTAGCCACTTCTCTTTCACTTTTCCCTCTCTCTTTCACTCCCCTCTTTCAATCTCCCCTTCACTCTCTCTCTCCCCCCCGCTCTCTCTCTCTCTCTCTCTCTCTCTCTCTCTCTCTCTCTCTCTCTCTTTCTCTACTCACCTCTCTTTCACTCCCCCTCCTCTCTCTCCACCCCTCACTCTCACCCACTCACTCATATATCCCTGGCCTTTGAGTCAATGATTCTAGGAGTCTACAGTCTAGACACTGTGGGGGGGGGGGCAGGGGGGGTGCTGGCTCTGCTGGTGGCAGGCTGGTTCGTTCTGGCCTTGGCCTGACTGCACATTCATTCAGGGGGTCTGAGTTTGGCGGAAGGGGGTGTATTTTCAGGGCTCGCTGACACGGCCTGCCCCTGGGCACCGCCTGTTCCTGTGAGTTAATTAAAGCAGCACACTGCATTTGCATATGTAAAAGCACTCCACACTTGCACACAAATAGTGATGTGGTGTTTTCTGGAATAAGTGTATGGGAGTAGTGTGTTCCTGCAAGTGTGTGTGTGTGTGTGTGTGAGAGAGAGAGAGAGAGAGAGAGTAAAGGCAAACAAAAAGTAAAGGTGATTTTTTTTCACCAATTAAAGCTGACACTTTTTTTTATCACTTCAAGTCTCACAGTGCAGCTTTTCACTATTTAAATTTAGATTAGATTTCATGTTTTACTTGAAATTGTCAAATTAATAATCTGTGCAACCAGCTGTCTGCTTCCTCCGCTTGCATATGGCTTTGAATGATTAGCAAATTTAAGGTCTTTCGCCTAGCTGCTGAAACGACTACAATCATTTCCAACTCATTCTCCCCATTTGCGCACAAGTTCCATTTTAAAAACTGCTACTGTAGTTCCATCTGTCTGAGAGAAGATTCCCTCTTTAATGGACTCGGTAATGTGAATCTGTGAATGCCCCCCCCCCCCCCCCCCCCCCCCCCCCCCTCCGCTGTGGGATGAAGACAGAGGCACCTTGGGAAGGCGCCAGTATGTTGTGGGAGATGTCTGGTGGTTCCGATGACCACCGCGCATTGAGATGTGGTTGCCATGGAAGCAGGACACAAACTCACAGCATCACGGCTCGCTCTGCCTTTTCACGAGGTAAAGGAGTGTCTACCCTCTCAGATGTCCATGTGAGTGAGTCAGTAGCAAAGACCCTGCTCACACCATTTTATGCATCACCGAGGAAATGAGAAGATCAGGGACTGGTTTTCGGCGGTTATAATTATCCAAAAAGTGGCCTGTAATCTGTGCTCTTTCCATGATGTGCATGACTTTGTGTGTGTTTGGGTGTCGCTGTCAAGGGAAATTTTGCACATCTTTTTCCTGTGTCATATGGATACCCAAGTGATACACACATTATTTTTCAAGGCAGTATTCATGCCTTGTATTTGAAAATGTTCTCATAGAAACACTCAGTACATTTCAACTATTATTTTTTATTATGGCACCAATTCAGAATTAAGAGTACTGTTAGTCAAAGTCCGGAACACCAAAAAGGGTTACGACAAGAAGCAGATTCGATGTTCGTAGCAAAAGACAGGAAGTTTATTAGCACAGCCGGCCGTGGGAACATCAGCATTGAGCAGAATTTCAACAGGTATAGAATTCAGTTCATTTTTTTTACAGTTAATAGCAGTCACATTTGCATATGAGCTATGATAACCAGCAGGGGTGCTGTTTCTGATTGGTCTTGCGGAGCTGTGCATAGCTAAACAGCTCCCTCTCTAATTGGGTATTTCCTGAGCCCTGTAACCTAATTGGCTCCATAGGGTTCACAAGAGGCGCCATTTGGCTCCGGTCGGATGTAGCCACATCGCTTTGTATTCAAATACACATCGCTTGTCTCCAGCATTTGTATTCGAATACACATCGCGTGTCTCCAAACGCCATGCCATTCCACAAAACTGTCTCCTAACAGTACCAAGCACTTTTTCTGCACACAGCACTGTATGTATCTTTGTGGGGTTTTTTTTTTGGTAATCAGACTCACATACACAGGCCCAAACCTCTTAAAATGCAAGGTGCTAAGTTGTTTCTTGGTAATAAATGAGACATGCCCAAAGTTCTCCCCAAATATGTATCTTCTACATGGGTCTCCAAAATGCCCATGTCTAAATTTGCAGTAGTGGGTATAAAGGTTTGGAGCTCAACCAGGAAGCACTTAAGTCTGAATTCAGTGAAACTGTTAATCGCAAATTGCAAACCTTTTTATACCAGATATTTGTACACTTCATAAGGCAACAGTGTCAGCACAAATCAGAATAGAGAATAGTAGTGGGGTTTAGATCTTTGTTATCGGTGAGTGGGATTAAGTCTAGCATTTGAATTGAGAATCCAGTCTTTTCCAGTGTAATGCAAAAAATATTTCCATTGTGTGATTTTCAAAATATTTGCGTAGCATTAGGTTGACGGCGTCAGCCACAGAATAATCCAAACAACAATTATAGTTCGGCTCACGAATCAGGTTTACCATGTTCACCTCTGTTTGGTTTCTGTGATCATCCACTGTATTTGAAAGAGGAAAAGATGAAATCTGGAGATACATGATTAAATACAGAGGGTCATATTTTCCATGGGTTCTGCATGCATCTCTGTCTATCTCTGATCTCCCCTATACAGCTGACATGGTACAGTAAACCCTTGAATAAGAGTGATAAGAAATGACATCACTCAGTGATTTTTTTTTTTTTCCCCTCCCCTCCACAGGGGTATTTTGTTTGGGCGGTCATGACAGGACGTCCCCCTCCTATCCCATCAGCCCTCCCGGGCTGGCAGGCTTCCACAGTGGACATGCATGCCTTCAAACCAGCAGGCTGAAAACAAGCCCCCGTTTGTAACTTCCTGCGTTTAATCTGGGGAGATCAATAGCCGCTGTCTGCTTAATCAAAGTTTTTTTTTTTTTTTTCTCTCTCCCCCTCCCTGTCTTTCCCTTTGATTGTCATCCCTCTTGGCACATGATACGGTGACTCTTTTTTTTTTTTTTTTGGTCTCCATTTGATTCGCCGTCTCTGGTGCATAGGGTATTAAAACTTTAGATGAAATAGTTTAATAATTTCTAAGCATTAGTTAACTATGAATCGTGATATTATTGGTGATAACAGTGATAAGCGAAGGCACACCTGTGCGACCTGCCATCAGGTAGTAATGTGCTCCTGGCAGCTGCTGCTTGAGGCCTGACGCAGGCCTCTCTCGTTACTCAGTGGGTATGTGGGTCCTGGTGACACATAGACCCTCGGGCCACATCCTGTCATTTCAAAATGGCCGCTGCTGTATACACGTCTAGCCCGGACAGAGAGAGCTCTTGTAGCAGCTGTAGCTCTTTCTCTGTGTGTCGAACAGGTGGAGTTGTGACCAGAACAGAGCCTCCAGTGTAATGTCGTGGACAGGACATGGCTGTCACTTCTTTCACCTCTTTTGGGAGTAATTTCGGGAGGGGTAGTTTTAAGTACCATGCTCGAGGGTACAACGGCAGTGCCATTTCTGGGAATAGAAACAAAAACCACATGATGGGTTTGAATGTTACAGGAATTACATTACATTATTGGCATTTAGCAGGAATGACAGTAGCAGAGAGCATGTCTGAATAAAAGTAAGAATCTCAAAGATCCAACGCACTCTAAAGGTGTTAAACCCTCCGGTCACTGCAAGAATGATAATCACAGCCTACAAAAACAGTGCACATCTCTGAATAAAAGTAAGAAACTCAAGGATCCAATGTACTTAAAAGGTGTTATAACCTCGGGTCACTAAAGGAATGATGGTCCCAGTGAGCCTCCAAAAAAAAAAATGCATATCAGATTAAAAGAAAGAAACGCTAAAATTCAGTGTGCTTTAAAGGTTTTATACCTTCTGCTCACTGACAGATGCAGTTGACGCCTACAGTCACACACATAAATTTTTTAATCGAGAATCTGTGTTGAAAGTCTGAATACATTTTGAATCTGTGGAAGTATGATCAGTGAAGTCACGGGGGGTGGGATGGGGGCAAAAACCAGAATATTCTGCACTCTTCAGTGTCCTGAGTCTGAAATGCATGCCCCAGATGCACTGAACCCTCCTCTTGTCTTTCTGCCAACTTTCCTGCAACTCTCCAGCTGATTATGGCATAATGACTTTATGAGGACTGTTGGTTTGACTCATTCTGTTTTATATACACCCAAGTTTATAGACTCTTGTGCACAGATTAATTGTGTCTTTAACCTTGGAGAATTAAGTGGAGAATTACCCTGAAAAAAGCAGACCACAGGAAATAAGTATATTTTGAAGGGTTTGAGGGATTAATTGGAGTCTGTGCTTCTTTGTGTTTGGATGGGTTCAGTATGATGGAGTCTGGTATGAAAGGAGCTCTCAGGAGGTGCATATGTAGTGGGTAGTGAGTGGTGAGCTGTTTCTCAGGCAGTTCCTTTAGATATCTGGAAATGCTCAACTCTGTCCCGGTCATCCTGATTTGTCACCTGGAAAGTTTATCTAGAGCAATCACTCTGACAGCATGAGTCAGACTGTTCGAGGACTCACTCCTCTGGTAGGAGTCAGATCAGGTGAGGACTCACTCCTGCTGTGGGAGCCAGAATGTTAGAGGGCTCACTCCTGCAGTGAGAGTCAGATCAGGAGAGGACTCACTCCTGCAGTGGGAATCAGACTGGGAGAGGACTCACTCCTGCAGTGGGAATCAGACTGGGAGAGGACTCACTCCTGCAGTGGGAATCAGACCGGGAGAGGGCTCGCTTCTGCAGTAGGAGTCAGGTCAGGAGAGGACTCGCTCCTGCAGTGGGAGTAAGAATGTTAGAGGACTCACACCTGCAGTGGGAGTCAGATCGGGAGAGAACTCACTCCTGCAGTGGGAGTCAGATCGGGAAAGGACTCACTCCTGCAGTGGGAGTCAGATCGGGAGAGGACTCACTCCTGCAGTAGGAATCAGACCAGGAGAGGGCTCGCTCCTGCAGTAGGAGTCAGGTCAGGAGAGGGCTCACTCCTCTGGTAGGAGTCAGATTGGTAGATGTCTCACTCCTGCGGTCAGAGTCAGACCAGTATAGGACTCACTCCTGCAGTGGGAGTCAGATCGGGAGAGGACTCACTCCTGCAGTGGGAGTCAGATCGGGAGAGGACTCACTCCTGCAGTGGGAGTCAGATCACCAGAGGGAGAGTCAGTAGGGTGTGAGTACTCAGATGGGTGCGTTACAGTACCCGCAGTCAGGCTTGCATCCTCTCTCCTCACCACAGGTCTGTGCATTGGGCGAGGGCCGGAAAACCTGCCTCACTCCAGGGGAATTTCAGCAACCTGGGACACGATCGTGTTTTTCCCACCGTTTAATAATTTATTACCTATTCTATTATTAAACCCACAGCTAAATGACCATATTCAGGCATGGTTTACTCAGGGCAGAGGGATGGGAGTCTGAAATGCTCTCGGGGGCCAGGACGGAGAGGAAGCGCAGGCAGACTCACTTCCTGTGAGCGGCGGCCGGGTTTGACGGGCCTGGCGGCGGAGCGATCAGGCCGAAGCACTCACTGCCTGGCCGCAGGGTTCATCTGTGTCTGCCGGCAGAGATTAATGCTCGCCCCTCTGACTGCTAAATTGCAACGCTGTGATGAATGGACAGATTTAAAAGGTTTTGGACAGGTTGCGTACACTGAGTCGCTTGGCTGTAGAGGCAAGCTGTAGGGATTTTGGGTAATAAATGTGTGAGTTCTTTACTTAGGAAACTCTTAATAGCACTGCCAAACAGCTGTCTCACAGTGTTTTCGGGGGGCATAAGAAAAGTAGATACTATTTACAGAAAAGACTTCACAAACCCACCTGTTTATATGACAGATATTTTATGTCTTCCCTTGTGTGTGCATGATGAAGAGGCCATTCTGATTTACTGTGTTGCAACACCACAAGCTACACAACTGCAGTCAGACCCTCGCTCATGTCACCATTTCCAGTTAGACTGACCCAGCTTCCATAGCACATCCTACCTGCCACTTCACTCACAACACAACAAGAATTAGGTAGAAAGGTGAAAACAGTCGGTGCGAAACAGAAAATGCAGCTTCGGAGTTCCTTAATCGTTGAGTGTTTTTTTTTTTTAACCTGCTTCATGTTGGCTTTTTGCATATGTAAAGTGGTTTTAAATGCTTTTCAGTATGTGAGAAAAGTAAGCCATGTTTGTCTCGCGCAGAGAGAAGAGGTTTGTGTGTTAGCCTGCTCTGTGTGAGGTGTCGTGGGGCTGGGGGGCTGAGGTTTGAATATCCTGGCTCTCTGGCTTATTATTACAGCCTTTGCATGACAATTTTATTTGTGTTTACTGTTCTGAGGTCTCTTGTCATGCATTTCTTATGAGGTTTTGGGATTTTTTTTTTTTTCTTTTTGGTCATGTCTGTGGTGCATTCCATGAGCTTTGCATGTACTTTGTTTTTTGTTTTCCAATGTTATAATTAGCAATTAAGCAAACTTTATTTTCTGTTTTTGTAATTGGCAATGTTTTGATCCTTTCCTTTAAAAGGTGTTTTTGATTTGGAGTCATTGACACGTAGGGCCATAATTCTTAAGTTTCCTCCACAGGGGCATGTTTATTTCGGAATATAAAATCATTAAGAAAAAACTCCAAATGTTAAAAAACCAAACATAATGGCCTCACATTGGGCTGGCGTTTCAAACAAGGCCAATGACACATTTTCCCACAGTGCAGGAAACATGCTGATGTAATTCACTGGCCTCACCCCTCAGAAATGACCTTCATCTGACTTTGACTTGAATCTTAAATGGCCCTTAAAAAAGCCTTTTAAAAATCATTAACTAGGAAAAGGATGAGGAAAAAGAAAGCCTTTCTCTGTAAACTGTTGCTAAGCAATTCATAGACATATTTACAATATGCATATTATATTTAATTAAAATTTATCATATTAAATACATCAAATACATCCTTTTTATAATGGGCCTTTTATGAATTTATTTTCACCCCCTACATGCTATCTGACTGTGTGTGCATATTATAACACTTGCAATTCTTTTCTCAATAAACCTACTTCATACACAAATAGCAATGCATATCATATCTAACCATTTTTTTTTTTTAAGTACAAAATCATGTTAAGTATTTTATCTCATAGGTTTCTGCTGTGAATGTGCCATACCTGCGAGTATTACTCAGATCTCCAACACTGTTTAGTGAACATACCTTTTTTTCTGCATACAGACTTAGGTCATGACCTCTGACCTCTGACCTCTGACCCTGCCATGGTGTGGTGTGTGTGAGTGTGTTTGTTGGTCTGGCGGTGTTTTCTGTAAGGGATGCAGAATTCCGTCACGCATGCAGACGGCGCGGGGCCGTCACCATGGGCTGACCGGGTGCACTTCCCCAAGGCAGGGCGGAGCTCGGCTGGCTTTATTTAGGGTTTTCTGGTCGAGTGTACGGAGAGTTCACCGAGGACTCAAACCCGGAGCCAACATTTCATTAAAACAGATTGTTTTTGGGACTGTTTGTTTGAGGGGCTGGTTGTCGCAGAGTTCGGAATGCCTGATGAAATGTCTGCATGTGCTGAAAATTTCCCCATCGTGCCTTATTTACAGTAGTCACATATTAACCGTTATCAAAGGAACATTTCATTATGAGACTTTCTGCCAGACAGCAAGCAGATTGAGCAAACCGAAACTCTTTTTACATTGCTGAAGTTCTTTGGATTATTAATATTTTCTGTTTGCTTCTAACGTCATGAGCGGGTGGCAGTCATTACACAGAGTAGGGTTCGTTCCATTGTTCTGGTCACAGTCTGGTTTTCTCAGTGTGGGCAGCTAATTATACACCAGGCTCTTTAACAAATTAAATACTACCTCTCTGTCACCACTGATATTTGGTGAGTGTTTTAGCCCAGAACTGAAATCTGCTTGTTTTCAGGCATTAGCCCTTTGCAGACCCCATGCAGATTGACTAATTGTATATGGATGCATCAGTACAATAGTTAGTTGTAGCCCATCCAGACAATCTAAAGGTCAGTGGATCCACACAGCATCTACTAAGAAAAGATGCCCATGAGCAAACAGCATACCCTGCCAACAATACTAGAGCACACAGTTCCCAAGTTATTTCTGTTGATTCATTATATTGAAATGTACAAGCAGTAACATGTGTGTCTTATTTGTATTTGTCTCCAGACAATCTGTTCATCTATCCGTGGAATTATCCATCCTTAACAGAGAAGTAAAAACATATATGAAGTTTTGTGATTAATTGTTTATGATTAAATTCTTCAGCCCAATGGAAACACATTTCTTATTTTGTTGATAACAATGAACATGAACTAATTTTGGGCCTCTCTCTGTATGCTGTATATTTACTTACTTTTGTTTGCGTCAGTACGTGTAAGTGTACAGTCATCTACATGCCTAGCGTGCCAGAGCTATGTAATGTTTAACCAGCCAAATTCATACTGACATTACACCACACAGAGGTTGTCTGGTGTGTTAGGCGTTTGGTTACATTTCAAAACAAAGTACACTCTCTATGAGAAGAATGTCTTAAAAGTCTATCTGTCATTTCTCTGTAGAAGGCTCGGTTTCCAGGAACTCACTAACAAGAACACATCGCTTAAACCTTTCAATTCCCCTTCCTCTTTGAGCCCCATGGAATGTGTTTCTATTTACAGTAAAATGAAGAATCTTAGTGGAACCAATGTAAGGAAGTAACTTTGCTCATGCAGGGAATCGTTTCGTTGGTGCACAAGTTGCAAAAACAACCACTTAACCAGTGTTTGCACAGATTTTTTTTCCCCTGGCCATGTCAGTTGCCCTGTTGTGTTAATTCTTTTATGCAGATTTGCAACAAATAGGCTAGTGGTATTATCGTGGTAACTATGGAAACATCAGAGGCCCATCAGAGAAAGAGGCTCAGTGCACAATGAAAGTGCTTAAAGTGTTGCCGGGATTAGAGACTCCGGGAGCATGTTTAATTTCACCTCTTTGGGTAGTGTGACGGGAGAGTAATGGAATATTAGCTCACTCTGGTTTTAATCTCCCGTTGCTCGCCGGATTCCCCGGGCCAGTGGAGGTTAGCTGGCCCGATGGGGCATGCAGGAGAAGGGCTCATACAAAATTCATCACCCTCTTATTGCACCAGACACTGCTGCTGACAGAAAGATCAAACACAAACAGACGCATTAAGGCAGATACTGCTTTCAGGTGGTGCAGAAAGGCTAGCAAGACCTGTCAGGCCATCCCAGGACCACACTGCATTCAGAGCCATATTCATATAGAATCACATACTGTATTATAGAATCACATTCATATAAATCAAGACAGAACTCTGGGAATGATGTCAGATGGGTCATATTGACCTTATTACGAGCTGGTTCTGGAATTGCAGGTGGCTTACATGTGCCATTGAGTATGTGTCCATGATGAGACACTTACTTACACTGTTGGAGGTTTTTGTGTAATAGTTGCTGTTATACATTCAGCTGAGGCTGGCAGTAGAACAAGAGGACAGTGGAAAAGATACTGACACCCGAACAGGGTGGTGGCGGGGGGTGTGTGTGGGGGGC
The DNA here is from genome assembly GCF_013368585.1 of Megalops cyprinoides. Taxonomy (NCBI): domain Eukaryota; kingdom Metazoa; phylum Chordata; class Actinopteri; order Elopiformes; family Megalopidae; genus Megalops; species Megalops cyprinoides. The sequence goes on from NC_050605.1 coordinate 21,786,150, forward strand.
TGCAGACTCAGAATGATATTTAATGGTTTGTGTGGAACGCTGCCAAACTTACTTAAGACTTCCATCCCCCATCTCTCTCTCTCTCTCTCTCTCTCTCTCTCTCTCTCTCTCTCTCTCTCTCTCTCTCTCTCTCTCTCTCTCTCTCACTCACTCACTCACTCACTCACTCACACACACACACACACACACACACACACACACACACACACACACACACACACACTAACACACACACACACCTTTTTTCCTTTTTTGCCTGCTTCACTCTAAATGAGACAACCCAATAAAACCCACCCACCCAAAAAAAAATAATAAAGTTTCACGTTGCACAGGAGGCAGCAAAGAAGACACTACAGAAATACAGAATGGTAACAATCACTCTGACACGGTTTCTCTGCACACACTCCTAGCTTTGGGCTGAGTGTTCAGCAGTGTGTTCAGCAGTGTGCTGCAGTGGGAAGGTTGCTGGTTCGATTCCAGGCTGGGGCACTGCTGTTGTACCCTTGGGCAAGATACTTCGCCAACAATTTCCTCCGTTAACGTCCAGTGTTGTAAATGGATAAAATTGTAACCTATGTAAGTCGCTCTTGATAAGGGCTCTTTCGAAATGACAGTAATGCAATGTAATGTTCCTGCTGCAGGTCTTACCTGCTGGAATTGCTCAATCAGCTCGTACCTCCACGGCACGCTCTCCTCATTTCTCCGAGCAGAAGGCTATTTTCACATATCCTTTTTTTTTGATCTTGATTTAAGCTCTGGAGGTCACGTCTAGGCTTAAAGCAGAGTACTCACACACACCGTCCTTTCACAGAGAGGAGAATGGGGGAGGAAGGGTTCTGGAATGCAGAGGAGTTGGTCAGAATTTATACAAGCCTGATTAAGTGGATCTCTGTGTCGGACGAACATGTCCTCCTATCCCTTTCTACCCCTCCCCCCCCAACCCCCACCTTGTTTAGAGATGAAGATATGCTTAAGAATAATTCACCTCCACTGGCATCATTAGCTTGTGTAGCTGTGGGGGAAAACGTATGTAAAAATGATTTAAATGCTTGTCTTAATGCTGGAGGTCAGCTGTGTTAATGTTTATTCCTCTATGTCGGTTTGCAGTTGCGGACAATGTAGTGTTTTTTAACTCACTTTTTTCTTGTATTATTTCCTCTGTTACTTTCAGATGATTCACAGAGAGGAAAAAGGTGTCTGCTGTCCTGTAGAATTTACCTGTCAGTCGGAGCAATATATGGTTATTTTATGTTCTTATTGATATTAAGGCACAATGTACTTTAGGTCTGCCATTCTCATTTACAATGATGGGACCCATATGGAACAATGGAAGTCATATGAGGAGAAGGAGGATCTAGATTTGAATCATTTTTTAATTTGAGAACCTACAACCAAATCCTTATCTACATTGTATATAACCTCCTCCTAAAGGTTAAAACAACACTATTCTGCCACAGCATCAATTCATAAGACTCAGGAAACATGTAAAGATTAAAATAATATTTGAAGTATTGGACACACTGGTTGTACTAATTAGCTCTGACCATCCTCGTATGGGTAGCTTGGGATTTGGATCCCCCAAAGTAATATAAGTACTCACTAGGTGGCTTTAAGGGCACTTAACAATCGATGTTAAGATTATGAACCATCAGTAAGTGGCTTACTACTCTTGTGTCATTTAGATATGAGTTTCACAAACAAAGAAATGATATTATAATCTTTATTTCATCACAGTCCAGGAAGTTCTAAGATGAGCTCATTAAAGAGTAAATGTAAAAAATCTTTCGTAGTCTTTTGGTAAAGTTTCCGATGTCCACTGTCATACCTTTCATGTGACTCATGAAATAAATGGCATCCCTAAAAACAAATATTTGGTGAGACTCTGAGCTGTGCCTTTGTCCAGATGTTACTTGTTTTGGGTTGCACACAGTTGCTCATCCCTCACTAGCTCACATTTCTCTCCATAAAACAATTTTTATGTTTTTATTCTTTGTTCCTAAAGCATGCAACTCTTAATCCTTCAATTAATTTTCCACTGCTGGAAACATGTGGCCGGGCCTCAACTGTCTCCTGTCTCTTATGAGCCTGATCTTCACCTCATGGTTCGAATTAAACAGGAATCAAACTGGAGCAGAATTGGTGCTTTAAATACGTGGCTGAGGTTTCTTCATTTTCGAAAGAGCTCAAAGGTCTGACAACAGAGGGAGACACACAGCAGAAAGCCTTTCCATGACACAGCTTTGGGTTAAGGTCACGCGACAGTGCGTATGTGCTCCATGTGTAATAGGAAGGCTAAACTTCACCAAACCTGGTGTGTTCGTATAGAAATATTCTGTTTCCCCACTGTTTCTGACAGTACCAGTTGATACCATTTGAATCACACTTTCATACTATATTGAAGTTCTGTTTTTTTGCAGCATGGAATGGATGGAGTTGGTGGTCTCCCCAAGTCCAGATACTAGAGGGTTAAATCGAAAGGGGCAACAGAGAAAGGAAATTCCTCGGTGGTTGTAGACAGAGGCAGGCAGAGCCGTGGGTGTCCCCTTCACTCCTTTTACCGCACTGAAGTAGATACTTCTTCACCTCCGCCCTCGTCTGCCAAGCATTGGGGTACACAAAACACACAGGCATAATCCATATAATAAAACGGCAAATGAATGGGGTTTTGTGGAAAGCAGAAAGGGGGTAATGCTCTGTGTTTTCTAAATGGGAAAATGTAGGGCTTTTCAGAGTGAAAACACGCCGGTGATGGAATTGTAGAGTGGCTTTTGATTCCCTGTGAAGTTTAATCCTCCGAACACAACAGCACCGCTGTCCTTCAGCAATGGCAATTCAGCCCGCAACAAGACTTCCATTACCGATGAGGGGGGATTAATTGTGAACCCGATTAGTCATTAAAAAAAGCCAGGCCTCGGCAAATTGGAAAACGGTGGGACAGCCCTCCCTGTGCCTTTGACCACTTTTGCCTCTTTCTTCGCAGAAAACCGAGTTCACAGTTTGTTGTTTCAAAACAATGTGTAGAGGTAGGCGAATAAAGACTCCCACTACACATTTTTTCCCCCTTTTGCGTTTTTTTTTTTTTTTTTTTCTCATCCTCCCTCTCCTTGCTCCACGGAACGCAATTAGGGCAGAGAATTCTCTAGAAGAACCGGGCTGGGGAGCCATTATGCCTCTGATGGTTCTGAATGGACTGCGAGGCCCGGTACACAAAAGGAGAGGCTGTGCTGGAGGTTTGCATCACTATCAAAAGAGCGGCAGCACACAGCCCTACAGGTCCATGTTCCCTAAACATGCTTTATTATTGTTTTTAATCTCCTGTATCTCCTGTTCATGAGTATATTTTGTGTCACCCTGAAAAAAAAATCTCATTCGCATCATTTGTGTAGCTATTTTTATTTATTTGTCTGATTTCGTAGCCTTTGTTCATTTACAGAGCACCGGACTTCACTGTGCATATTAGTGCAGTCTGAAAATACATGGTAAGATTACAGTATGCAGTAACTTGTGTATTATTCTCAGTGACTGAGCTCGCCGGTGTGGACTTACATAATGTAACTCTCTCTCTGCGTAAACATGCCGTGTTTTTCGCAGATTAGAGAGGCAATGTTTGCATCATGTCTAGACTGCTCCGGTGTGAGGAATAGCTGCACGGGGGCCCGAAGGGCACAGGTACACAGCCTCACGCCGGAAGAATGTGCCTTTGCATTGTGTGTGCCGCGGCAACACACCGATAACTGTGGGAACTGTGGGAAGCAAAGGAGAACAAAACAGAAGAGGTGAAAGGTGCCCGTGATATTTTCTTGCATAATGCAACTTCTGCATGTCTGTAGAAGTGATTGCGCAAGTGTATAGTTCAGAAGCATGTCTAAAATTTTAAAAATTAAATAAAAAAAGTTAAAAATCTCAAAACTTCTGGCAACAGAGAGGGCATATGGACAAGTGCAAAAGCCTTCAGAAAAGAATCCAGTGGGCAAAAAAAAAGGCGATGTTGTAAATTTTAGTAAAATGCCTTTGTAGCCTGAGCAACACTTAGCACTGTGGGATATTGACAAGGATAAATTCAGGATGTTGGTGGTTTCTCCGTATGCCAGCGATTATGCCATGAAACGAATCCCCTGTGTGGAATCTGGAGCTAGTGGGGGGGGGGGGGGGGGGGGGTTGGAGCAGAACTACAGACTCTATTAGTCCATTGTTTGTGCTTGACGGAAACCCAGCGCGGAATAACAGCCCACCCATGTTTTTGTCGTTCAGACCCCTTGAACCGGCTCTGGCCAGCCGTGAGGTCAGCGGGACACCCAGGTGATTCATTCCTGCAGCAGCGGGTTTAACAGCGTGTCCTCCCTGATGCTTCCAGAGCGCCCGATGACGCAGACACCTGCTCTGTCTTTGGAATGAGACGGGAACATGGTACAAGTGTAACTTCTGTTAACATTAGGTGGTTATGTAACCTCTGTGGTTACACCTGTGGAGACCTGCATGTTCTCTCCAACAGTAAAAGCGAGTGTGTTGAAGTACAAGCAACTGGGGTGAGTGCTATTGGGCTATTGGGTGATGCTGCAATCACACCAGCGCACAGTATGTATGTGTGAATGTAGCCGGACAAACAAATGCTAATAAATTACCTGTAAATAGAATGAAGGGTGCTATATTTTTTTCCTCAGTTCATTTTTTTTTTTTTGTCTGTCTAGTGCACTTTACAATGCTGTCCCATAACTAATGTCAAATTTATGCATTTAGAAGTTGCTCTGATTTAAACATCATTTAGACACTCTACAGCTCATATATTTTAATGTGCACATTAATTTAACATTGGAACTAAAGTAAAAATCCTTAAGCCCTTACAGGTTATTGTGCTTATTTTCACCAGAGTCATGCAGTAAAATCCATAATGGTGGATTTAATTCCGGGAGAGGATTTCTCTGGTTCCCAAGCCTCCCTCTCACGCTAAAAATACCGTTTTGTAGCTGCTGGTGATCAGACTTTTCCTCTTTCCATGTCAGGCCCTGTCTGTGACATACGGAACTGCGGGGATAAAAAGGTCAGGCCTTACGCACTTTCACCGCATGCGTATCGGGAAAAGCCATTAGCGTGTGGCACGGGGGGAGGGGGGATGGGGGGGTTGACCGAGGAGGGAAAATCCCAGTGCCAGGCGAGCCTGCCCTCTATATTGGGCGGCTGTGGTGGCTTTACGGCGTTCGGGCCCTCTTCAGCGGGAGTTTTTCCCCAGAGGGAGCTGCCTGAACGATAACCCCATCACACAGTTCCATGGAACGCTGCCCTGCTAACAGTTTCCACCCCGGGGCGGGGCAGGCGGGAGACACTTCCTGTGGCTGGCTGGCCGCTGGCCGCACCGCGGCGGGGCCTGGCGGGGCGGGGCGCTCAGTACAGCGAGCTCCGCCCCCGGAGGCCTTGGCATGTCCAGGCCCAGGAGGCTTCTCTGCCTGCACTGCCAGGCCCTTTACAGCCCCCTCCCTGCCCCTCTCCTCACATCCCATTATTACATTACATTACTGGTATTTAGCAGACGCTCTTATCCAGACCAACTTACATTGGTTAGTTTTTTTTTTCAACAGTGTTATCCATTTGTACAGCTGGATATTTTACTGAGGCAGTTGAGGGTTAAGTACCTTGTCCAAGGGTACAGCAGCAGTGTCCCAGCTGGGAATCAAACCAGCAACCTTTCAGTTACGAGTCCTGCTCCTCAACCACTAAGCTACACTGCATGCCATCCCAGCAGGGGACAGACCCTCCTTTGGAGCTGCCCCATCCTAATCACTCCAGATGCTGGTCAGAAATGGGCAGCTCCACTCTGGAGGTGGATGAGCTCTCACTCTACCTCGCCCTTGATGTTCTGTGTTCAGAGTTCAGGGGCCGGCAGTGTGGTGTAGCGGGAAAGAACAAGTCTAACTGTTACCCTCACCCGACCAATGGCTTATGTGTCTGCTAAGTATGGCTGAAGTGTTGATTTGGGAAGTACGTAAACTCATGTGACATTGCTGGTTCAGATAAATAATTGAAACATGACACTAAAACCCCATAGAAAGAAGGCTTCAGAGACTGTATTGGACACCTTCCTGCTTCAGGTGCTCTCTGGAAGGGAGAGAAAACAGCAGAAAATGATGCCAAGAAGCACTACTCCACTGTCTGAGGACAGCAGGGTCTGATGACTTATATTCTGCTCTTAACTGGGTAGCAAATGTACTCTAAATGTACTGTAAAAATGCAATGCTTAGTCTATTTGTCAGGGACTCAAGCGCAGACAGGGAGGCAGGATGCACAAGGTAGTTTAATAAGTCAAAACGCAGTCCAGGAATCAGGGTCAAAAAAACAGGCGAAGTCACAATCCAGAAGAGCACAGCAAACAAAACCAAAAACAGATCCAAAGTCAAAGTCAAGAAAACAGGCAAAAATTCAGCAATACAGGCAGAACAGGACAAACAGCTTGAAGCGCAACAGATGAACTGAGACGAACTAGCAACCAGACATGAAACAAACGGGGAATATATAGGGCAAGGCAGATGACAGGACGGGATTCAGGTGTGCGGGTAGGCAGGTGGAGCCAGTCAGGTGACCAGGTGGGCGGAGACAGGGCGGGGAGCAGGGCAGGGTAGGAACACAGGGAAAAACAAAAGCACATGGACAGGAAAAACAAAAACAAACCCAAAAAACAAAGCCACAGTCCTGACACTATTAGAGAACTGGCCATCCCCAGAATGATACGTGTAGCCCTGTTGTTGCAAAAACATGTCAGAAATGTACACATCTTATCCCAGCAGTGGGCAATCCAGGAGATTCACTCAATTGTCTGTTTTTTACAATCTTAAGCACACGCTCATTCGTTAAGTGCATGAAGGGATACCTTGGGATTTTGTTTCCGCACCCGTCAGTTAATATCAACATGTGGATACATTGCCTTTTAACTTTTAACTTAATATCATAACTCAAAAATGCAATAATGCACATAACCCAAAAGTATGTTGAAAAGCTAACTTTTATTAGGAAGACCTAGGTTAGTTGTCACCATCTTCACCATGGTTGCAGATTATATTTCTTTACACCACAAAAAACTTCTGTCTGCACCTACCAGTGTACTCTCTCCCTCCCTGCAGTCTTTTCAGTTGAATGATGATGCATGTTGCTGTGAGATCACTACAAGAGCATCCCATCTGAAAACAAAACACTGGTGCTTTGGAAAGTATCTAATGTTTTCATTTGCTAAAATGGAAATTGAATTATCTAAGGAAAAACGTGATAGCAGTGTGATCCCCACACTTTTCCCAGTTTTAAGTACCACAGCATTTGGCAGTTGTAAATAAAGATTAGAAATGTATTATGGCGATAGCATCAAGCTATCACAGATGGTACCATACGTAACTCAACAACCTATAAGCAAACCACAGGGACAATAATATATTTTGTATATGTTGGGGATCGGAGGCTGAAATTTGGCGATGTGGGTCACTTCAAACATCCCTCTCACAGTGCAGGTAGTTGCAGCAGGTTTCCGCCATTGTCTTTCAGTAGTAAACCCCGTTTCTGGGGACCTGAAGAGGAAAAACAAACTTCCAAAGAACATGCCACCATAGCCACAAAAGTAGGATGCTCTTAAGTGATTTAGTGGCGGTGGAGCTATATGTAGTCTCCGGCAGCTGTGCTTTGCAGATTATGCATGCTGGAGTGGCCAGTGATTCAGTGCGGTGAAGAAGCATTGCGGTTTCACAATTTTAAAGAGGACCAACTCCAGGCATTGCTCTGAAGTTTTACAAGAGTTTGTTCGGCAGAGAGAGAGATTAGCAGAAGTAAAAATGCCAACCAGATCCACTGCTATAAATTCGAATGACTGTATCAAATGGCGAGCAAATATTTGCCATGCTTGGCTGAGAAAACTACTAGAGTCTGTTATTGCTTCATTATACAAGGCATGTCGTAAGCCAGTGCCAGAGTCCTGAAAAATCTACAAGAATATCGGTCCAGCATTATATTAAAAGCTGGGCTTCAGCATATTGAATGCATCCTGAATGTGCCCATCCAAGGTCTTCTGATATATTTCCCAAATGATGATTTCATCTTTGAGCATGGGCTACTTGCTGTTCTCAGATAGCAACTCCATACTTAAAGGCAGCTCAGGACCAGAGAAACATGCTGCATTTAGGATTGGTGCACAAGCAAATAAAGTCTGTTCTTGATTTAGTCTAGGCCTTTAATGTCCCTGTTAGGAGATATCATCCACTATGCAGTGAATCAGTCACGGTCCTTTTGCGTTCTGACAAAATAATGAGTTTATTGTTTAATGTTATGTCTCTGTTGTATACAAACTGGTGATCAAGCTGGTGATGTCAGAGGTGGCAGACATAACCTTGACATACTATTCCTGAAGGAAATGATCCTTGTGATAATTATACTAAATACTCACTAATGAATGACATCCTATGTCTAATTAACAAGTCATCAATGCACATCAATCAGGATGTTGCTAGTTATGTGTATAGCTGCATATTGTTGGCTAGTTGGATAGATCACTTAAAGTAGTATTCTAAGTCCATGTCTTTTTTGTTGTTGTTAATTCATGCCTCTGGTATTTTTTTCTTCTTTAGTTATCGTACAATTTGGACATAAAATAATCAATGACCATTTTCTGCAATCTGTTTTACAGTTTCATTTTTAGCATGCTAATTTCACCAAATGTGGAAGCTGACACATCAGTAATGCATAAATTATATTGTCTGGACATTTAAAAAAATGCATGCCCACCTACCCTGGTTTTCGGGATGTTGCTTGAACTGATGAGAAAATGGTACAGTCATTACCATGGCAACTATACTTCTTGTTTCTCTAGCAAAATCAACCAACCAGGAGTAATTATGGTGGTTATCCAAATAACTTGTACCTCAATAATAGTCTTAGCTAACAGGCTGTGACTATTATTATCTGTATAAGTTAAGATGTGAGGGGTCATCTATGCTTGCCAGTGACCCCAGCCTTTTTATCTTTTTTATAAAGTTTTATAAAGTGTCTGTAAGTGCGTGCTGTTCCCCTCCAGAAAAAAAAAGAAAAAGCAAACAAACAGTAAGTTAATTTCCCCCACGCAGCAAACTTCATAGTAACCACTTTCTGAATGTTCCAAGTTGGAAAGGAAATTCCTTGCGGCCAGCCTCTAGTTTAACTGGAGGATAAAAACGAAACAGATCAACCTAAAATCGGCTCTCCGATGCCGTTAAAAGAACACGGACTGACTGTCATCTTGCGTTGTTATTATTTATTTATTTTTTTTAAATGGCATTTGCTCTGTGTCCTTCGGCTCGGTGAGCTGTGCTGTCGGAGCACTTTTGCTCAGTGACAGAGCCTTGGATTGGGCAGTCTGCTGCACAGTGTGTGAGGCTCCATTACATTTTGGTGCTTATATTTTGGTGGTCGTCAACGCGGCATTAATTAAGATTAAAAACAAAGCATAAACAATAAACACCAGCCCACAAAAGCCACAGCTATGTCCCATACCGAAGAAAGTAAATACTATAATAAAATCAAGATCTCTCCCCCCCCCCCCCCCCCCCTTTGCTGTATGGACTCGAGTGAAACGCATTATATCGGCAGACAGAGCTGTAAGGATGTCATTCACTGGAAGCCAAGCAAGCCGGCTTTAGATGGATTGGGTTTCACATTGGAGGCTGGCACCGCCTCCCTGCAGATGTGAAACTTGGCATTTTGAGTCGTTTCTCAACTAACCGGGGGAGGAGAGAAGAAAGAGGGGTTGCATGGATGGTGTGTGTGTGCGTGTGTGCGTGTGTGTGTGTGTGTGTGTGTGTGAGCGTGTGTGTGAGCGTGTGTGTGAGCGTGTGTGTGAGCGTGTGTGTGTGTGTGCGCGTGTGTGTGCGTGCGTGCGTACGTGTGTGTGCGTGCGTGCGTGCGTGCGTGTGTGTGTGTGTGTGTGCGCGTGTGTGTGCGTGCGTGCGTGTGTGTGTGTGTGTGTGTGTGCGTGTGCGTGTGTGTGAGCGTGTGTGTGAGCGTGTGTGTGTGTGTGTGTGTGTGTGTACGTGTGCGTGTGCGTGCGTGTGGGGGGGGGGGGGTGTAGGGGGAATGTAGGGGGACAGTGGTAATGGAATCACTCCTTAAACAATACATTGTTATGATCTACAACACTACGTCACAAGCCACAGCAATGGTAGTAACGTTTTTCCAAATGGCAGATGCGTATCCAAAGCATGTGGGGATGAAAAATATACTATATGCAGAAGTAGTTCTGCATGGAGACCAGCACTTCCTTGGAAACAAGGAGGCTTAGATCATCAATGGTGTTCATCTTTGTCATGCTCTCTTGCCAGTTCTGTTTTGCTCAGCTGTTTGATTAGTACTTTCATAGCCATTAATGCATCACTGACACTTTAAAATTAAGAATAATATGACCACATTCTTCCTGCCAATTTAAGGTGCGGTCCTCCAGAGAAATGCAAGAAAAACACCAAGTTGCAAAAGGGCAGTGCAAGATAGAGAAGGGGTGAATGCATTACTCAATTCATACTACACTAAACAGTTTCCCAGAGTTATAATATTTATGTACTCTGTAAGATAAGACCGGATATGGCTCCACGCGGGATTGGCTGAAGGCTTTGTTGAAGAGGATGAAGGGAAGAACCACACTCTAAACCACTGGATAGAAAAAAAAAAGTTCGCCAAATGACATGTGGCTTTGTTGGACAGCCAAAGATGCCTCTGAAAGCCATCAGACCGTCAGAACCGGTTATTTGTAATCACGGCTGATTGGTAGGAAGTCTGGAGGAAAAGGACGAGTTTCGCGACGCGAAGTCAGAACCGTTCAAAAGCGGCCGTGACCGCACAGTGACAGCTTAACATTCTGTGTGTTTAGCTGCTATCGCCATCGCTGTGAATTAAAGGATCTCTCAGGCTGTTCTGGCAGAGTGGGCCCCTAGGGTAGGAAAGCTGGGGAAATTCTAACAGAAATCTGCAGTGATTGTCTTTGCGCTATATCTTTCCTCACTTTTTCATTGACAGTAATGGCATCTGTGGCATATTTAAAAAAACATTAAATGATGCACACAGTTACATCCAAATGACTTATCTTGTCACAAGATTGACTGTGGCTGTTTTGAATTTCTTTTTCAGGTTCCCTTTCATTATACCTGTATGGAGCACACTTCCTGAAAATGATGCTTTAAATTTGCCTATCACTTTTCATTCTTGATGTTTTATTGTATACTTGTTGATACTACACGGTATCTACACGGTACTACACGGGCAATGGGTAAAATTGTGTAAAAATGTGTAAAAATCACGACTATAAATTTACTGACACTATATGTTTAACAACATTTAAATAATACAATGCTTTTGTTCTGTAGTATTGATGGAAGTCAGAGCGCTGGTCAATGACAGATTCATCATGCTTATTTTTTCTGTTCAAGTCATTTTGTCTGCCATCTGTTTTTCGTTATTTATTTTTTGAGCAAGAGAACCTGAATGTGAAATTTTTGTTGAATTAGACATGTTGACCACAGTGCCTGGCAATTAATAATATTTATGCAAAAATATTTGTTGGAGTAGGGTGGAGGTTTAGGCTCAAAATGGTCAGCACATTTTTTTTTAAATATAGTAAAATACTATTCTGAGGGGATTTTTAGGGATGGTCTGTGATGGAAAAAGCATTTTTTTTGCCTGGACAGCGTTGGCACAATGTAGCAGGGTCTCAAGTGTCTTACATGTTTTTTTTTTTTTCGTTTTCTCGGCTCAATCAGCGATTGATACCAATGTTTCGTCTCATTTCCTACAGCAATGAGGCACATCTGAGAATCTGACAGAAATATTTGAAGGAAAGATTAGATAAATGGAGGTCTGCATTCACAAGAAATACAGACCATGAAACTCAAACAAGTGCTAGCAACAACATCAACAACAAAACACCAGCACCAAAAAACTCCACTATCCCTCAGTGGAAGCATACTTTTAATGCTGAGTCCAAGTAACTTTCCATACCCCTCCTATTGACATGACATCAGTATCACATTGGCATTATGGGATTGATGTTAACAGTGAAAAGTCTGCTAATACAGACCTCAAATAGAAGTGGAGAGATGACAGTTGTGGCATTTTGGAAATGCGTAAACCTGGTGCATACACATGTGTGGCAGCCAGAGGCATTTTGGGATCTTGAAACATTGGGGACTTAGCCCAGCCCAGAAATCTTTAGATTTTCACCTTATAATTGCACCATTTGTGATTTTGATCAACAATATCATATTATTTTTGATGGCTTTAATGCATGATTGGAATTACAGATGAATAGATCCAGGGCTATTTTATTATAATTCTTTTTTTTTTTTTGAGATCCGGGGCTGTTCATAAAGCATTCGTGGCTGTAGTCTCGGACGTCCAGGCCTAATGACGCCGCTGGTGACAGTACAGCTGGTTTTATACAGGTTCCTGCAATTCAGTTCAGTTTGCAACAATCCCAGCTAAAGAGCGAATAATACGTACTCCAGTACTATGAGAAAAGAGAAGGGTTAGCTGAGGAAATCAATGCTTAATGCATTCCATGCTTTTTTGCCAGTTTTAGGCTGGATCCTTACTTGTCAATCGCAGAAAGATGATTGCTTCTTCCTATCTCTCCCTCTCTCTCTCTCTCTCACTTTTTCTCTCTCTGATTGCGATTATGAGAAACTAAATTATTGGCTGTTAGTATTTTAGTATTTGACCAATGATGACTACAGATCCTACAGAAGGGAATTAGACAATGTGACTAGCCACAAGTTACCTTCACATTTTTTTTGTTCAAAAAGTATGGTTGGTGATTGCATTTTGAGTTTTTAACTTCTAAAAAAACAATTTTTCACATGAAAAAATTTTTTTAGACATTCTGCCAGACTGGTAATGTTATTGTACCATGACTGGATTTCCACAGCAGACTGGCATTTTCTGTTTCCAATCAATGCAAAATCAATGCAACTGCATACAGAAGTTTAACTTCTGCAGCTCTAGAGTTAATGGTCTTGCTCACGTAGCCTCTTTGCCAACTGGCCTCTTGAACTAACTTAACCTCTGAATGATGTTTATATCACACACAGACTGAATTTAGAGTTTTGTTTGGTGGATTTTTTTATTTTTTTATTTTCAGGGCTTATATAGCAAGATAAAGTTACTCCTGTGCTTTTGCCTGACGCTGCCTTGGATTGATGAGGGTACCAGATTTGGGAGGAAGAAAAAAAAAAAACACATCTCATGCACTCTTGTTTCTTTACAACTGCATTAAATCATGCGTTTATTCTAGAGCAGACGCTCGGAGTCGTAGACTCAGGCGTTTTCCAGCGGGCCTGCAGTTAACCTGCAGCTGGAGGAAACTGTCAGGATGCATTTCAGCCCTTCTGCCAGGGCTCTGTTTCAGAGGAAGAAGTATCTGGCTTCATGTCGGTTAGCTGCATGACAAGGTTTGTTTTGGTTCCCCTTCTAGCCTGTAATTTCAGAGATTTATGTCGCTTGCTGCCCCTATAATCAACAAGATTTCTAATACGTAAGTGCTTACATATATACAAGTTTAACTGCCCTACATATCAGCAAAACGCCGGTTGCTGGTATGTCAGCTTCAAACTACAAACACAAGTGGGTTTCCATGGTGACAGTCACGACTGGTATACTTCTTAAGCCAACACCCACTTGCGTTTTAGCTTTTGTCAATGAGCCAATCTCTTTTTTCATGCAAAAAAACAGGGACTCCTAATTTACGAGGCAGGCTGAAATATAATCTTTCATACAAAAACAGACTAGGGCAACTCCAGTGTTCCTCACATGTTAAAAGACAAAGGAAGAGTCTGGAGTGTGAGCAATATGATGGTTCAATTAGCCATCAGTCCAGCAATCAATCAAAAAAAATAAATGAATCAATCAACCGCTTTATCTGGAGGAATACCCTGGATGAAAGCCTTGAAAAAGCAGGCTACATTGTAGGTCTGTTATAATAATAGCAACACTACCGCTGCTACCACTACTATTAATAATTATTATTAGCAGTAGTAGAAGTAGTGGTGGTAATAGAAGTGAAAGTATTCTTCTTCTTGAGTAATATGCTTCCAATTTTAGAATGTGAAATTATTTAAAAATACATAGTGGCCATATTTCAAGATGATCTTTTAATGGTTGTCTTTTGATGCCATTACCTGGATGGAGAGAACTGCATAATGACACAAATCATGAGGTATCTTATGCACTTATGCAGTATCACTGATGCCATGGTTCTGGTCAGCTTGGTTCTGGTCTCAACATCACCAGCGTTTAGTCTGATATTAGCTGTGATATTAGGTCTCAAGGATTCACACGTGACTTATCAGTCACATGGAATCAGTTTTACATGTGCAACACTGAGGTCACAGCAGATCAACCGTCCCCATTTTAATATAACTTTGAAGTACAGGAGACTGAGATCCATGGATACATCTTTAAAATAACATAAAATAAACAAGTAACACACTAGCTCTGTGAACAGGAAAATTCATTACCACATAATTACAATACATTATTGTCATTTAGCAGATGCTGTTATCCACAGCAAGTTACATAGGTTACAATGTTATCCATCCAGCTGGGTATTTACTGAGGCTATTGTGGGTTAAGTACCTTTCCCAAGTGTACAGCAGCAATGCCCCAACAGGGAATCAAACCAGCAACCTTTCAGTTACAAGCCCTGCACCTTAGCAGTACATTATACTGCTGGCCTGCCCTGCCTGTTGTGTGGAGTGATGAGAATATTAACATTCTGACAGACGCTTGTAGGGTCGTCAGATTTTCTTCTGAAGGATTGCCCTTGAATGATGCAAACCAGCAGACAGCATGGTCCATGCGGTCATCTGCTGACCAGAACCACACCCCCTCACGGGCTGCGGGCTCGGGTCCCGGCTCGTGCTCGTCCTGGCGAGGACTCCCGCACGCGGTCCGAGGGGCCAGCCGGGTGCCACGCCCCACGTGTGACCACCGTCTGACCGTGTTTGCAGGGTCCCGGGCTTGTCGGAAAACGTGAGCCGGCTCTGGCGAGGCGGTGGAGCGGGAGGGGGCGTCAGCCTCGTTAATGTACGCACGCGCTTGCGGGCCGCACTGTTTACTGCCAGGGTGATGAAAGGAGCAGGGCTGAGGCCCGGCCAAGCAGGGGGCGGGGCTCGGGTTAAAAATGGATCTTACTGCCGCTCGGGGACCTGGTGGCACATCCCAATGAAACCTGATGCATTTATCTATTTGTGGATTTTATTTATAGATAGGCTCAGTAAAAATTCAGAAATGTAAGGGCTGAAGTTTGTTTTGGCAAGATAATACAGACGTGACATAAAATATGGTTCTGAACAACCCAGAGAAATTTAAAATAGGAACAGATCAACTTTTCTCTCTCTCTCTCTCTGGAACCATTCTTTAACTGTTGTCATAACATGCTGGAGTAGCGTACACGAAGCATAGTAGCTTTACATTCTAGTGACATTCTGGTCACATTATAGCCCAATTTTCTGAGAGCAGAGACAAGTGGAGCTATTTTGGCAGTGTTCTGGTAATATTCAGTTCCCAAAACATATAATCTACCTATATAATATATATCCCAAACATATAAGCATCACGTGGGAAAGAGTCTCATCATTGTCCCTACAGCTGTTCTTACTGTGGGATTGTCCCTGAAATTGTCTTTACTGTGGGATTGTCCCTGAAATTGTTCTTACTTTGAGATTGTCCCTGAAATTGTTCTTACTGTGGGATTGTCCCTGAAATTGTCTTTACCGTGGGATTGTCACTGGAGAGCCCAACAAATCCTACGTGTAAGAAGCATGGTGTAGATGTTTTCTTTCTGTCTACATCTGTCAGAGATTCTGAGATATCTTTTTTCTTTCTTTCAAAAAAAAAGAAGGAAATTGTTTCCTGACACCCGCCCAATTTAGCATGCTATTATCCCAGTACGGACAGAAACCAGCGGGATTTCACCAACAGAGCAGTCTCCCGCTTAGAGAGAATTTATTTTTCTGTTTATTCTTGGAACTTCCTCCGCAGGCATGACAGTTTCTGAGGACTGTTATGACTATGACTACGTTAATGATAAAAAGTCAAACATGCCATTTTCCGAGCTCAGAACTCCCTCCAACAGCTGTGTCTAATGATGTGTGGTGCATGCAGTATATGCGCAAATTGACACAGACATGTGGACCGGCTGACCACATGGTAAAGGGTCACTGAAACAGGACTGACTGGGTTCTGGTAACAAGCAGTCTAAATTAAGGCCCTGTTTTATGGTTATTACTGTGGCTGTAACTACTCTATAGTAGGTAATGATGTGACAGTGAGGCCCTCTCAGCCATAGTAATGGGTGGAGCTAAACTGTGTTGTTGATTATTTACTTGCATGAACAAAGTGGATGACTGCTTTGCATGGTAGAACCCTCTGATTGGCGTTAGTCAGTGATCCATCGATGGTGATTGATGGATCCAACCTTTCAGGAGTTTATGAGCTCTGCTCTCCCTTCTTGCTTGTTGCATAGAATCAGGCTGTTTTTTTTCCCATTTTTGGAAGAATATTTGTACATGTAAATGGAAAATTAACTAGTGCTGCAAAAGTTAGTCTGCTACTGTCTTTACCATATTTATTTTTGTAGAGTGGGAAGGGTATATATTGTATTAAGAATATATAATATGTAATTTCATATGTTTTACAGTATATGTATTTTTTTTAATAAAAATTCTAATATACTAATATGCATATTTTCAATATATTATTTATATAGTGCAATACATTCTCATGTGATGTCTTCAATAATAAGGCATGTGTTGGTTTAGAGCATATTACATTACTAAAACTATGTTTTCCAATATATACATATTTTATTGAAGGGACTCTAGCAACATGTACTTATGTGGTGCATTTTTATCTTCCTTTCATGGTCCGTATTGATACTTGTTGTATGCTACCCTCATACAACGTGTCATTATAGGGCTAAGCAGTCTGAGCCAAATACTGTAGTCATCAGTGACAGCAATTTGTGACAGAACAAGGATCTTTCTTTGTCTCCACCTCTATCTTTCCCTCATCGTCTCTCTCCCTCTCTCTCTCCTTATCTCCCTCTCTCTCTCTCCCTCTCTCTCTCTCTCTCTCTCTCTCTTTCTCCCTGTCTAAAGGTGAGGATGTGAGGTCTCTCCGCTCCTTTGTCTCAGGGTGAATGCGAGCCCTGGGCAGTGCGGGCTTTCCCTCTCAGCAGGCCTCTGAGCTGGCAGTAGCCAGTGGTCTATTCGTTCTCTCTCTCCGTAGCTGGCAGGTTCAGCCAGGGAAAAAGGCAC